>NW_021208171.1:0-1332 GCF_002162155.2 Triticum dicoccoides
ATTTTGAACTTCTTCAAAATTTTGTCAAGGTATGTGCTTTGTGAAAGTCCAATTAAGCGTCTTGATCTATCTCTATAGATCTTAATGCCTAATATGTAAGCAGCTTCACCGAGGTCTTTCATTGAAAAACTTTTATTCAAGTATCCCTTTATGCTATCCAGAAATTCTATATCATTTCCAATCAGTAATATGTCATCCACATATAATATCAGAAATGCTACAGAGCTCCCACTCACTTTCTTGTAAATACAGGCTTCTCCGAAAGTCTGTATAAAACCAAATGCTTTGATCACACCATCAAAACGTTTATTCCAACTCCGAGAGGCTTGCACCAGTCCATAAATGGATCGCTGGAGCTTGCACACTTTGTTAGCTCCCTTTGGATCGACAAAACCTTCTGGTTGCATCATATACAACTCTTCTTCCAGAAATCCATTCAAGAATGCAGTTTTGACATCCATTTGCCAAATTTCATAATCATAAAATGCGGCAATTGCTAACATGATTCGGACGGACTTAAGCATCGCTACGGGTGAGAAGGTCTCATCGTAGTCAATTCCTTGAACTTGTCGAAAACCTTTTGCGACAAGTCGAGCTTTGTAGACAGTAACATTACCATCAGCGTCAGTCTTCTTCTTAAAGATCCATTTATTCTCAATCGCTTGCCGATCATCGGGCAAGTCAACCAAAGTCCATACTTTGTTCTCATACATGGATCCCATCTCAGATTTCATGGCTTCAAGCCACTTTGCGGAATCTGGGCTCACCATCGCTTCTTCATAGTTCGTAGGTTCATCATGATCTAATAGCATGACCTCCAGAACAGGATTACCGTACCACTCTGGTGCGGATCTTACTCTGGTTGATCTACGAGGTTCAGCAGTATCTTGATCTGAAGTTTCATGATCATTATCATTGGCTTCCTCACTAACTGGTGTAGGTGTCACTGAAATAGTTTTCTGTGATGAACTACTTTCCAGTAAGGGAGCGGGTACAGTTACCTCGTCAAGTTCTACTTTCCTCCCACTCACTTCTTTCGAGAGAAACTCCTTTTCTAGAAATGATCCATTCTTAGCAACGAATGTCTTGCCTTCGGATCTGTGATAGAAGGTGTACCCAACAGTTTCCTTTGGGTATCCTATGAAGACACATTTCTCCGATTTGGGTTCGAGCTTATCAGGTTGAAGCTTTTTCACATAAGCATCGCAGCCCCAAACTTTAAGAAACAACAACTTTGGTTTCTTGCCAAACCACAGTTCATAAGGCGTCGTCTCAACGGATTTTGATGGTGCCCTATTTAACGTGAATGCGGCCGTCTCTAAAGCATATCCC
>NW_021208172.1:0-1615 GCF_002162155.2 Triticum dicoccoides
CTAACAAGCTATGCATTCCAGCTAGCTCCGTTCGTCTTTTGTTGTTGCAGGAGGCGCATGGAGGAGGATTAATGGGACACTTTGGCGTGAAGAAGACGGAGGACGTACTTGCTACACATTTCTTTTGGCCAAAGATGAGACGGGATGTTGAGCGTTTTATTGCTCGCTGCACTACATGTCAAAAAGCTAAGTCACGACTCAATCCTCATGGTTTATATATGCCTTTGCCTGTACCTAGTGTTCCTTGGGAGGATATATCTATGGACTTTGTTTTAGGTTTACCTCGAACAAAGAAGGGGAGGGATAGCATATTTGTTGTCGTGGATAGATTCTCGAAAATGGCACACTTTATACCATGTCATAAAAGCGATGATGCTGTTAATGTTGCTGATTTGTTCTTTCGTGAAATTATTCGCTTGCATGGTGTGCCAAATACTATTGTTTCCGATCATGATACTAAATTTCTTAGCCACTTTTGGAGATGTTTATGGGCTAAGTTGGGGACTAAACTACTTTTTAGTACTACTTGTCACCCCCAAACTGATGGACAAACTGAAGTAGTCAATAGAACGTTGTCTACTATGCTTATGGCTGTTTTGAAGAATAATAAGAAAATGTGGGAGGAATGCTTGCCTCATATTGAATTTGCTTATAATCGTTCATTGCATTCTACTACTAAGATGTGCCCTTTTGAAGTTGTGTATGGTTTCCTACCTCGTGCACCTATTGATTTGTTGCCTCTTCCATCTTCGGAGAAGGTTAATTTTGATGCTAAACAACGTGCTGAATTGATTTTAAAAATGCATGAGTTAACTAAGGAAAACATTGAGCGTATGAATGCTAAATATAAACTTGCTCGAGATAAGGGTAGAAAACATGTTGTGTTTGCACCTGGAGATCTTGTTTGGTTACATTTGCGTAAGGATAGATTTCCTGATTTGCGCAAATCAAAGTTAATGCCACGTGCTGATGGTCCCTTTAAGGTGTTAGAGAAAATAAATGATAATGCATATAAACTTGAGCTGCCTGCAGATTTTGGGGTTAGTCCCACTTTTAACATTACAGATTTGAAGCCTTATTTGGGTGAGGAAGATGAACTTCCGTCGAGGACGACTTCATTTCAAGAAGGGGAGGATGATGAGGACATCAATACAATTGTTACACCCACAGCCCCTGCTGCTATACATACTGGACCAATAACTAGAGCTCGTGCACGCCAACTAAATTACCAGGTACTTTCATTTCTTGGTAATGATTCTAATGTTCATGAGAATATGATGCTGCCTAAATTGGATACATTTGTTTTGCTTACAAATGAAGGGCCTAGCTTGGAGAAGGATGAACATTGGAGCAAGAACAAGCATGGAGATGATGGCATGCGCAAGGGGAACAAGAACGGAGTTACAAGTGATGATTTCAGGACTTTGAAGCCACCATAATGGGTGCATGAAGCCTTGGACGAAATATACAAGATGCCACTTCATAAATTTCGTCCCGAGGCTATTTTAGGTGCTGCGTCACCTTATTATTGGGCCAGGCCCATGTAATTTCGAAATACATAAGTATAGGCTATTTTTAGAGTCCGTATGTGTGGGGAAACAAGAGATAGGGTTGA
>NW_021208173.1:0-1056 GCF_002162155.2 Triticum dicoccoides
GGTCATGCATGTGCCAACTAGGACTACTATGTGCGATTATGCGGATCAGATTGTGCAACTCTGTTGCCATGCATGTGCGACTGCGCCGACAAAAGTGTGCAACTTCGCAGCGGGCGTGAGAATCTCTCACGACAATTCATATGCGACTATGCGGAGCAGATTGTGCAACTGTGTGACCATGCATGTGCCAACTAGGACTACTATGTGCGACTATGCGGATCAAATTGTGCAACTCTGTTGCCATGCATGTGCGACTGCGCCGACAAAAGTGTGCAACTTCGCGGCAGGCGTGAGAATCTCTCCCGACAATTCATATGCGACTATGCGGAGCAGATTGTGCAACTGTGTGACCATGCATGTGCCAATTAAGACTACTATGTGTGCAACTACAACTACTGTGGATGTCAACAAAAAATGGTAAATAATAGATCAACTTACAAAGAGGCATTTAGTCAACTTATAAGAGCGTTTTTGACATTAAAGAGCAAACCGATGCTTCTGTCGCTGCTAGCTTAGCTTATAGTAGTATTTGCTTTTCTACAGTGAACTGAATCATGGCCTGCTCCTGGTGCCGTTGCTAGCTTATGTTTGCTTTTCTATAGTAAAATGAGCCATGACATGCTACTGCTGCCGTTGCTAGCTGCCGCCGCTGAAATTAAAACTCAATTGAACCATGTCTTGCTGCTGCTTCCGTTGCTAGATGCCGCCGCTACCTGCTGCCGTTGCTAGATGCCGCTGCTGACGCCTGCCGGCACGGCGGCACACAGTTTCTTGAGAACTGAAGCGGTGAAGCCCACATGCCACAGTAAACCAAATCCATACATGTCGTGGACTGCTGGACGAAAGGATGGCATAAGCGTGTTGATTCTGGATGAGGGGGCCTTCGCGCTACGGGAAAGACGCGGGCTCTCGCGGACTGCAGTAAGCGGAGCATGCGGGGGAAGCCCGTGCTCTCCTTCAACTGTGGCGGCAGCTGCGCAGGGCGCCTTCTCTTCACACCTGGCGACAGCTGCGACAGCGAAACAACCACGGCGAGGGAGGCGTCAGGTAAGGTGC
>NW_021208174.1:0-1101 GCF_002162155.2 Triticum dicoccoides
TATTTAATCCACCCAGAAAACGTGCAAGCATAGCTTCATTCTCCTCAACAATACCACATCTAATCATGCCAGTTTGTAATTCCTGATAATATTCTTCTACAGAATTTTTCCCTTGTCTTAAACGCTGCAATTTTTGAAGCAATTCACGTTGATAATATGGTGGAACCCAACGCGTACGCATAGCAGTTTTCAAAGCAGCCCAAGTAGTTGGAATAGGATATAATCTACAATGTTCAGACCACCATACACATGCAAAACTAGTGAAAGCACAAACAGCAGCAGCAACTCGTCTCTCCTCAGGATATTGTAAACATGTAAATCGTTGTTCAGTTTCTAACTCCCAAGTAAGATATATATCAGGAACATATCTACCCTCAAATGGTGGAATATTCAATTTCAATTTAGGAATATGGACATCATCTCGTACCTGAGGTGGTGGTGCAGGCCTACCATTACGAATATATACCTGAGGTCGACCTGCTGGTGGCGGTACAGGTGGCTGCACGTAGTGTTGATTTTGATCAACCTCATCCTCATAATCTCCCACATAATCATCCTCCTCCGCATCAGCAGCAGGAGCCACAGAAGTATCAACAGCAGCACCAACAGTTTGGCCAAACGCAAGAGGAACACGGCTTGCTCGGCGGAGGTCTGCTTCGCGACGTGGAGGTAGTCGTTGTTGTTGTTGTTGGAGAGGTGCGTTAGGTGCAGCGGGTGGTGGTGGTGGAAGACGAGCGAGCAATTCATTAAACTTGTTATCGAGCTTTGTTTCGAACGTCTTCTCAAGGCCAGTGATCTTCTCCATGGCCTCTTCAAAATTGTTCAGCACATCTTGCACCTGTTCAGTCATCATTTGCTGAAACTTATCATGAAGCTCCTTGTTCGATAAATTCTCCCAGTCAATCTCGTCGGCTTGTGATCCTGGCATGGTTAGCAGCAATAGAAACACACAAGAATATGATCCTACAGACTACGAACAAGTGGTGGTGGTGGGTGTCACAAATCCGTCAAGCAAATCTCAAATTCTTACCAGTTCTTACCCAGCAGCAGGCGGTGATCGGCAACCGTTGTAGTCAAAAACTCTCAAAGCTTGGATAGAGC
>NW_021208175.1:0-1159 GCF_002162155.2 Triticum dicoccoides
TAGAACTCTTGGACAGCATCAAGGCCTACTTGAATAAAAGTTTTTCAATGAAGGACCTTGGAGAAGCTGCTTATATATTAGGCATCAAAATCTATAGAGATAGATCAAGACGCCTCATAGGTCTTTCACAAAGCACATACCTTGATAAGATATTGAAGAAGTTCAATATGGATCAATCCAAGAAGGGGTTCTTGCCTGTGTTGCAAGGTATGAAATTGAGCTCAGCTCAATGTCCGACCACGGCAGAAGATATAGAAGAGATGAGCGTCATCCCCTATGCCTCAGCCATAGGTTCTATTATGTATGCCATGCTGTGTACCAGACCTGATGTAAACCTTGCCGTAAGTTTGGTAGGAAGGTACCAAAGTAATCCCGGCAAGGAACACTGGACAGCGGTCAAGAATATCCTGAAGTACCTGAAAAGGACTAAGGAAATGTTTCTCGTTTATGGAGGTGACGAAGAGGTCGTCGTAAAGGGTTACGTCGATGCTAGCTTCGACACAGATCTGGATGACTCTAAGTCACAAACCGGATACGTGTATATTTTGAATGGTGGGGCAGTGAGCTGGTGCAGTTGCAAGCAAAGCGTCGTGGCGGGATCTACATGTGAAGCGGAGTACATGGCAGCCTCGGAGGCAGCACATGAAGCAATATGGGTGAAGGAGTTCATCACCGACCTAGGAGTCATACCCAATGCGTCGGTGCCGATCAAGCTCTTCTGTGACAACACTGGAGCTATTGCACTTGCCAAGGAGCCCAGGTTTCACAAGAAGACAAGGCACATCAAGCGTCGCTTCAACTCCATTCGTGAAAATGTTCAAGATGGAGACATAGAGATTTGTAAAGTACATACGGACCTGAATGTAGCAGATCCGTTGACTAAACCTCTCCCTAGAGAAAAACATGATCAACACCAGAATTCCATGGGTGTTCGATTCATCACAATGTAACTAGATTATTGACTCTAGTGCAAGTGGGAGACTGTTGGAAATATGCCCTAGAGGCAATAATAAAAGCATTATTATTATATTTCCTTGTTCATGATAATTGTCTTTATTCATGCTATAATTGTGTTATCCGGAAATCGTAATACATGTGTGAATAACAGACACCAACGTGTCCCTAGTGAGCCTCTAGTTGACTAGCTCGTTGATCAACA
>NW_021208176.1:0-1033 GCF_002162155.2 Triticum dicoccoides
GTGGTGAACACGATTTGGTAAAGGTATCGATGAGAGGCCATGTAGGAGTACATGGTGGGTTGTTTCATTGAAGCCGACCTTAAGCACTGAGATCTGTATGTGTGATTTAAGAATCAGCTACTACCATGCATTGGGCCCGAAACCAATGGACCCTCTCGGCTTCTTATTCACCCTAGTTCTCCGTCCAGGAGTTGCAAGTAGTTTCTGGTGTTTGTAGCCTACTGGAGGCCGTGGACAGCGCTGACCGTAGGGGTGGGCTGTGATGCGGTAGGTACGTGGCCGGGTGTACCGAATACCCGTTAGGTATCTCGGGAACCCTGTTCACATCGTTCGGGGCCGTATGGGAAACCTCGGCCGGACTCCCTGCGGATGGAACCTGGATAGGCGATAAACCTGGACTGGAGGCTTAGGTGATTGGGTAGGTCATGGCCGACACCCACGTTGGGCTTCCGCTTGAAGGTTGCCGAGTACATGTCGTGTAAACGACGGTAAGTGGTGAGAGCGTGTATGAAGAAGTACACCCCTGCAGGGTTAACATGATCTATTCGAATAGCCGCGTCCACGGTAAAGGACTACTTGGTTGCCTATACAGTTCATAGACAAGTAAATGGAAACTACTAAAAGCCTCAAGATAAGTGTGAGTGCCGAGGATGGCTCTTCCGTAGGAAGACGGAGGCGGATCCTCGGTAGTGTATTGAAGTGGTGGGTAGTGGACTCGTGTGCGCAAAACCATTTCAAGTTGGAGTATCGTAGGATAGTCTAGCCAAGAGTCAAAGCTGGCTTGCTGCAATAACTCCACCAACCCTTCTTGACAATGTGCATGTATGTAGGATCTGATGTAAGTCTTGCTGAGTACCTTTGTACTCATGTTGCTGTAATTTACATTTTTCAGAAGACGCTGCAACCCCTTCTGATGGGTTCTACGTAGACGTTGACATCAACGAGTAGGCTAAAGGCCCAGGTGGTGATCCTGAGCTTATGAAGGACCACGTAGTATAGTTAGGCTTTCCAAGCCTCTTTTATTTTACTAGTT
>NW_021208177.1:0-2870 GCF_002162155.2 Triticum dicoccoides
TTTCCTCGAGAAAGGACCCGATTCTAGAAACAATCCATATTGCTTTCGGATCTGAATTAGGAGGTATACCCAACTATTTTGGGTTTCCTATGAAGATGCATTTTATCCGCTTTGGGTTCGAGCTTATCAACCTGAAACTTTTTCATATAAGCGTCGCAGCCCCAAACTTTTAAGAAACGACAACTTAGGTTTCTCTAAACCATAATTCATACGGTGTCATCTCATCGGAATTACGTGGTGCCCTATTTAAAGTGAATGTGGTTGTCTCTAATGCCTAACCCATGAACGATAGTGGTAATTCGATAAGAGACATCATGGTACGCACCATATCCAATAGGGTGCAACTATGATGTTCGGACACACCATCACATTATGGCGTTCCAGGCGGTATTAATTGCGAAACAATTTCCACAATGTCTTAATTGTGTGCCAAAACTCGTAACTCAGATATTCATCTCTATGATCATATCATAGACATTTTATCCTCTTGTCACAATGATCTTCTACTTCACTCTGAAATTACTTGAACCATTCAATAATTCAGACTTGTGTTTCATCAAGTAAATATTCTCAACATCTACTCGAATCATCTGTGAAGTAAGATCATAATGATATTCACTGCATGCCTCAGCACTCATTGGTTTGGACACATCAAAATGTGTTACTTCCAACAAGTTGCTATCTTGTTCCATCTTACTGAAACCGAGGCTTTTCAGTCATCTTGCCCATGTGGTATGATTTGCATATCTCAAGTGATTCAAAATCAAGTGAGTCCAAACGATCCATTTGCATGGAGTTTCTTCATGCATATATACCAATAGATATGGTTCGCATGTCTCAAACTTTTCAAAAACGAGTGAGTCCAAAGATCCATCAACATGGAGCTTCTTCATGCGTTTTATACCAATATGACTTACACAGCAGTGCCACAAGTAAGTGGTACTATCATTACTATCTTATATCTTTTGGCATGAAAATGTGTATCACTACGATCGAGATTCAATAAACCATTCATTTTAGGTGTAAGACCATTGAAGGTATTATTCAAATAAACAGAGTAACCATTATTCTCCTTAAATGAATAACCGTATTTCGATAGACGTAATCCAATCATGTCTATGCTCAACGCAAACACCAAATAACAATTATTTAGGTTTAACACCAATCTCTTTGGTAGAGGGAGCGTGCGATGCTTGATCATATCAAGCTTGGAAAAACTTCCAACACATATCGTCAGCTCACCTTTAGCTAGTCTCCGTTTATTCCGTAGCCTTTATTTCGAGTTACTAACACTTAGCAACCGAACCGGTATCCAATACCCTGGTGCTACTAGGAGTACTAGTAAAGTACACATTAACATAATGTATATCCAATATACTTCTATCGACCTTGCCAGCCTTCTCATCTACCAAGTATCTAGGGTAATCTTGCTCCAGTGGTTGTTCCCCTTATTACAGAAGCACTTAGTCTCGGGTTTGGGTTCAACCTCGGGTTTCTTCACTAGAGCAGCAGCTGATTTGCCGTTTCATGAAGTATCCCTTCTTGCCCTTGCCCTTCTTGAAACTAGTGGTTCCACCAACCATCAACAATTGATGCTCCTTCTTGATTTCTACTTTCGCAGTGTCAAATATCGCGAATACCTCAAGGATCATCATATCTATCCCTGATATGTTATAGTTCATCACGAAGCTCTAACAGCTTGGTGGCAATGACTTTGGAGAACCATCACTGTCTTATCTGGAAGATCAACTCCCACTTGATTCAAGTGATTGTTGTACTCAGACAATCTGAGCACAAGCTCAACAATTTAGCTTCTCTCCTTAGTTTGCTGGTTAAGAAGATCGTCGGAGGTCTTATACCTCTTGACGTGGGCACGAGCCTGAAATCCCAATTTCAGCCCTCAAAACATCTCATATGTTTCGCGATGTTTCAAAAACATCTTTGGTGCCTCAATTCTAAACCATTTAACTGAACTATCACGTAGTTATCAAAACGTGTATGTCAGATGTTCGCAACAACCACAGACAACGTTTGGGGTTCAGCACACTGAGCGGTGCATTAAGGACATAAGCTTTCTACTGATCGCATAATCGCTACTATCAACTTTCAACTATATTTTCTCTAGGAACATATCTAAACAGTAGAACTATAGCGTGAACTACGACATAATTTGCAAAAGGTCTTTTGACTATGTTCAGGATAATTAAGTTCATCTTATGAACTCCCACTCAGATAGACATCCCTCTAGTCATATAAGTGATTACATGATCCGAGTCAAACTAGGCCGTGTCCGATCATCACGTGAGACGGACTAGTCATCATCGGTGAACATCTTCATGTTGATCGTATCTACTATACGACTCATGCTCGACCTTTCGGTCTCTGTGTTCCGAGGCCATGTCTGTACATGCTAGGCTCGTCAAGTTAACCCTAAGTGTTTTCGCTGTGTAAAACTGTCTTACACCCGTTGTATGTGAACGTAAGAATCTATCACACCCGATCATCACGTGGTGCTTCGAAACGACGAACTGTAGCAACGGTGCACAGTTAGGGGAGAACACTTCTTGAAATTTTAATGAGGGATCATCTTATTTACTACCGTCGTTCTAAGTAAACAAGATGCATAAACATGATAAACATCACATGCAATCAAATAGTGACATGATATGGCCATCATCACTTTGCTCCTTTTGATCTCCATCTTCGGGGCTCCATGATCATCATCGTCACCGGCATGACACCATGATCTCCATCATCATGATCTCCATCATCGTGTCTTCATGAAGTTGCCTCGCCAACTATTACTTCTACTACTATGGCTAACGGTTAGCAATAAAGTAAAGTAATTACATGACGTTTAAGTTGACACG
>NW_021208178.1:0-2600 GCF_002162155.2 Triticum dicoccoides
TTTCCTCGAGAAAGGACCCGATTCTAGAAACAATCCATATTGCTTTCGGATCTGAATTAGGAGGTATACCCAACTATTTTGGGTT
Organism: Triticum dicoccoides; assembly: GCF_002162155.2. Classification (NCBI taxonomy): domain Eukaryota; kingdom Viridiplantae; phylum Streptophyta; class Magnoliopsida; order Poales; family Poaceae; genus Triticum; species Triticum dicoccoides. The sequence goes on from NW_021208178.1 coordinate 86, forward strand.
TCCTATGAAGATGCATTTTATCCGCTTTGGGTTCGAGCTTATCAACCTGAAACTTTTTCATATAAGCGTCGCAGCCCCAAACTTTTAAGAAACGACAACTTAGGTTTCTCTAAACCATAATTCATACGGTGTCATCTCATCGGAATTACGTGGTGCCCTATTTAAAGTGAATGTGGTTGTCTCTAATGCCTAACCCATGAACGATAGTGGTAATTCGATAAGAGACATCATGGTACGCACCATATCCAATAGGGTGCAACTATGATGTTCGGACACACCATCACATTATGGCGTTCCAGGCGGTATTAATTGCGAAACAATTTCCACAATGTCTTAATTGTGTGCCAAAACTCGTAACTCAGATATTCATCTCTATGATCATATCATAGACATTTTATCCTCTTGTCACAATGATCTTCTACTTCACTCTGAAATTACTTGAACCATTCAATAATTCAGACTTGTGTTTCATCAAGTAAATATTCTCAACATCTACTCGAATCATCTGTGAAGTAAGATCATAATGATATTCACTGCATGCCTCAGCACTCATTGGTTTGGACACATCAAAATGTGTTACTTCCAACAAGTTGCTATCTTGTTCCATCTTACTGAAACCGAGGCTTTTCAGTCATCTTGCCCATGTGGTATGATTTGCATATCTCAAGTGATTCAAAATCAAGTGAGTCCAAACGATCCATTTGCATGGAGTTTCTTCATGCATATATACCAATAGATATGGTTCGCATGTCTCAAACTTTTCAAAAACGAGTGAGTCCAAAGATCCATCAACATGGAGCTTCTTCATGCGTTTTATACCAATATGACTTACACAGCAGTGCCACAAGTAAGTGGTACTATCATTACTATCTTATATCTTTTGGCATGAAAATGTGTATCACTACGATCGAGATTCAATAAACCATTCATTTTAGGTGTAAGACCATTGAAGGTATTATTCAAATAAACAGAGTAACCATTATTCTCCTTAAATGAATAACCGTATTTCGATAGACGTAATCCAATCATGTCTATGCTCAACGCAAACACCAAATAACAATTATTTAGGTTTAACACCAATCTCTTTGGTAGAGGGAGCGTGCGATGCTTGATCATATCAAGCTTGGAAAAACTTCCAACACATATCGTCAGCTCACCTTTAGCTAGTCTCCGTTTATTCCGTAGCCTTTATTTCGAGTTACTAACACTTAGCAACCGAACCGGTATCCAATACCCTGGTGCTACTAGGAGTACTAGTAAAGTACACATTAACATAATGTATATCCAATATACTTCTATCGACCTTGCCAGCCTTCTCATCTACCAAGTATCTAGGGTAATCTTGCTCCAGTGGTTGTTCCCCTTATTACAGAAGCACTTAGTCTCGGGTTTGGGTTCAACCTCGGGTTTCTTCACTAGAGCAGCAGCTGATTTGCCGTTTCATGAAGTATCCCTTCTTGCCCTTGCCCTTCTTGAAACTAGTGGTTCCACCAACCATCAACAATTGATGCTCCTTCTTGATTTCTACTTTCGCAGTGTCAAATATCGCGAATACCTCAAGGATCATCATATCTATCCCTGATATGTTATAGTTCATCACGAAGCTCTAACAGCTTGGTGGCAATGACTTTGGAGAACCATCACTGTCTTATCTGGAAGATCAACTCCCACTTGATTCAAGTGATTGTTGTACTCAGACAATCTGAGCACAAGCTCAACAATTTAGCTTCTCTCCTTAGTTTGCTGGTTAAGAAGATCGTCGGAGGTCTTATACCTCTTGACGTGGGCACGAGCCTGAAATCCCAATTTCAGCCCTCAAAACATCTCATATGTTTCGCGATGTTTCAAAAACATCTTTGGTGCCTCAATTCTAAACCATTTAACTGAACTATCACGTAGTTATCAAAACATGTATGTCAGATGTTCGCAACAACCACAGACAACGTTTGGGGTTCAGCACACTGAGCGGTGCATTAAGGACATAAGCTTTCTACTGATCGCATAATCGCTACTATCAACTTTCAACTATATTTTCTCTAGGAACATATCTAAACAGTAGAACTATAGCGTGAACTACGACATAATTTGCAAAAGGTCTTTTGACTATGTTCAGGATAATTAAGTTCATCTTATGAACTCCCACTCAGATAGACATCCCTCTAGTCATCTAAGTGATTACATGATCCGAGTCAAACTAGGCCGTGTCCGATCATCACGTGAGACGGACTAGTCATCATCGGTGAACATCTTCATGTTGATCGTATCTACTATACGACTCATGCTCGACCTTTCGGTCTCTGTGTTCCGAGGCCATGTCTGTACATGCTAGGCTCGTCAAGTTAACCCTAAGTGTTTTCGCTGTGTAAAACTGTCTTACACCCGTTGTATGTGAACGTAAGAATCTATCACACCCGATCATCACGTGGTGCTTCGAAACGACGAACTGTAGCAACGGTGCACAGTTAGGGGAGAACACTTCTTGAAATTTTAATGAGGGATCATCTTATTTACTACC
>NW_021208179.1:0-2415 GCF_002162155.2 Triticum dicoccoides
TGGCAGAACTGGGCTCCTCCCAAATGCAATTTTTTTGCTTGGTTGGTCATCAACAACAGAGTTTGGACGGCTGACAGGCTTCAGCGAAGGGGTTGGCCAAATTGTAATCTTTGTCCTTTTGCAAGCAAACTCCGGAATCGGCGGCACACCTTCTTTTTCAATGCCGCTACACCATCCGTGTGTGGGGACTGATTAAATCATGGCTCGGTTTACAAGATGTACACCCAGCGAACTGGGGTGGTTTGACTTCGGTCAAGGAGTGGTGGCGCGCCAATGCTTATGGGACCTCACGACCACGAAGGGCGCTGACTTCCATTATGCTACTGATTTCTTGGGAAATATGGAAAGAGCGAAATGCATGTGTGTTCCGTAACAACGCAATTCCAGTGGGTGTGCTTGTTGCTCGAATCAAAGAGGAAGCCTCATGATGGTGCCGTGCCGGGGCAAAATACTTGTGTAATGTAATGCCGCGAGAGTGAGGATTGTAACTCGGCCGCTGGCCTCGACTCTAAAACCTTCTCCTTATTCAATGAAAATGGCAAGTATTTTGCTTTGTTTCAAAAAAAATAGCACATGTAGGACAACAAAATGACAGTCATCACGGAAAATATATAATTACCAAAATCAATCCCAAATCAGCACTCACCTCTCCATCTATGTATCAGACTACTTGGAACTGAATGTACGGCAAGATTTAAGTGTTGACCATTTAGTCCTCAATGTCCCATGTGTTCTCCATCCTGCTCCTGACTTTATTGTCCTACTCTAGTTCGTAGTCTAAATTCAGTCACTGGTTGCACTCACCCCTAAGTGAACACTTAAAGTTTTAACAGGATAAATCACATAGATATATCATTACCTTAGTCAATAGAGCCCTCGAACTGGGTCACAAGATCCTGAGAAAGCTGACCGGAGTTTTCGTAGTTCTCTGAAAGTTTTCATGTCTGGTTCGCTACTACTCACAGTTCTTTCTTGGATTAAATAAACCCCATGAAAGCAGACCATTTCTTGGGGTATACGACTGGAAAGAAGGTTGTAAAATTCATCAAAATCATCTAGAACAAAACAGTATGACATATATTTTGCGTAAGTACTTTAAAAACAAGTATTACCTGTACTAGCCTTTTTTTCTCAACAGGCTCTGGCTTGAACTGAAAAAACAGTATGACATACTCCCTCCATCTCAAAAATTTTGTCTTACATTTGTCTAGACACGGATGTATCTAATACTAAAATATGACTTGATACATTCGTATTTAAACAAATCTAAGATAAGAATTTTAGAACGGAGGGAGTATTTTTTTACTCCTACAACTGCCTTCGTGATGATCGGAAGAAAGTGTCGCAGACACTTTCACATTTATTTTGAAATGTGTCCGGCCGTTTGATGTCAGGGATAGAGGGCCGACTTCGGCGACACGTAAGCGTCTGCGGACAAATACCACGGCCCTTTTAGGAGATTGCCCTTACCTTGTTGTCACGCTCTCGACGTGGGTGCGCCGCGCCGGCCTTACGCGATCCCGCTACACGCATGCCTGCTTGGGCAAATTCCAGGCGTGCGAGACACTGCCCCGCCGTACGATTTTGGTACGAGTCTCCATCGGATAGATTTTGCCGATTATCTCAAGTCGGGGAGTGATCAGCGTCGCTGTGCCAAGCTTATCCCCTCGCGTCTGCTAAGTTCCAACGACCGGATTGACCACCACCTAATAGAATCTCTGCCAGATCGTTTCATTTTTGTCTCACTCAATACACCAAATAAACTGCACGTACGCCAACAGTACTAAGCATCTGGCGTGAAAATGGTAACAATCCTGAATCATCTTCTTTCTCTACTACATTGGATTAGTTGCCGTGTGGGTAATTCGAATTCCCGGAAAGGAAGGAAGGAATGTCGCTACAGCAACAGCAGCAGTAGTATGAATCGGTTTCACACCGGTGGCAACGCCTGGGCCGATGACCCCGTGGCGGCCGCGGCAACGGCTTTCGCGGCGACCTTCCGCGGCGAGAGCTCGCAGCGGCAGAGCGGGCACGTCCGGTGGGTGTGCAGCCACATGTCGATGCAGTCCACGTGGAACAGGTGCCTGCACGGCGGCAGCTGCCGCACCATCTCGCCGCCCTGCACGTCCTCCAGGCACACCGCGCACAGCAGCTGGCAGCTCGCGCGCGGCTCGTCGCCCTTGTTGTCGTACGCGAACGTCGGCAGCGCGCCGATCGCCGCGTCCGTCAGCCCGCACGTGCACCGGCGCACCAGCCGCACAGTTGGCGCGGGCAGCCGCTGGCCGAGTCCGCTCCCATTTCTGTGCGCCGGGACGGTGCCGCGCGCGGGCGCGAGCAAGGCGACGAGGCCGAACAGGAGGACGAGGAGGCTGGTGATGGCGCAGGCCCTGGCGGGGCTGACGACGGCGAGGAGCA
>NW_021208180.1:0-1484 GCF_002162155.2 Triticum dicoccoides
TGCATGACCTGTCATTGCCACAGTAAATAGATGAAACCCACTAGCATGAGTAGGAGTTGTTTGAGCCCTGTTGTGCCTACTCATTCATGCTTGTTTGTCATGCCTGCTACTGCTTAGAGTTGAGTCAGGTCTGATTCATCGGGGATGAATCAGAGGCGTGTGAACTTGTCCTACTGTGTGTGAGCTAAGTGTGTGAACACGATTTGGTAAAGGTAGCGGTGAGAGGCCATGTAGGAGTACATGGTGGGTTGTCTCATTGCAGCCGTCCTCAGGAACTGAGTTCTGTGTTTGTGATCCATGATTCAGCTACTACCACGCATTGGGCCCGAAACCAATGGACCCTCTCGGCTTCTTGATCACCCTTGTCCTCTGTCCAGGAGTTGCAAGTAGTTTCTGGTGTTTGTAGTATGCTGGAGGCCGTGCGCAGTGCTGACCATAGGGGTGGGCTGTGATGCGGTAGGCACGTGGCACGGTGTACCGGGCGCCCGTTTGGTGTCTCGGGAACCCTGTTCACATCGTTTGGGGCTGTGAGCGAAACTCCGGCCGGATCTCCTCATGGATGGAACCCGAATAGGCGATAAACCTGGACTAGAGACTTAGGTGATTAGGTAGGTCATGGCCGACACCCACCTTGGGCTTCCGCTTGAAGGTTGCCGAGTACATGTCGTGTAAACGGCGGTAAGTGGTGAGAGCGTGTGTGAAGAAGTACACCCCTGCAGGGTTAATATGATCTATTCGAATAGCCGTGTCCGCGGAAAAGGACTTCTGGGTTGCTTATATCAGTTCATAGACAAGTGAAAGTGGATACTCTAAAATACGCAAGATAAGCGTGAGTGCTATGGATGGCGTTCTCGTAGGGAGACGGGAGCGGATCCATAGTGGTGTATTGATATGGTGTCACATCCCTAGCTGCTGGTAGTGCTCTAGGCTAGCTTCATGTGTGCATCATGTCTATATTTTCGAAACTTGAACTGAGGAATTTTGGAAGCCTCAAAAACTTAAATAAAAGAGGGGCAAAAACCCTAGAAATCTCATTCATTGCTCCAAAATGCTCTTCTTAAATGTTTGATAATTTTTGGTAAGGGTTCTGGTCCCAACCAAAATATTGAACATTTTTAAGGAATTATTTTTGGGACTTTGAATTTAATTCATTAGCTATTTGAATTTGAATTATATTCATATAATTAGAATATAATTTCAAGTATCCCTGAATTATTTTGTAAGCTTTTGGAAAAGTCCATCTAGCAATATAAAATATTCAGAGGAGTTTTTGGCATTGTTTGAATTATTTTAAATTCAAAACAGTGGCAAAATAAATTAAATAAAACAAAACAGAAGGAAAAAATAAAACAGAGCAGAAAACCTACCTGGGCCACTTACCCGCAGCCTACCTGGCGCCACCAACCGGCCCAGCCGGCCCAGCCCACCTCCTCCCCCTTGTCATCTTCCTCCTCTGCCAGGAGGACGAACAGAGGCGAGGCGTG
>NW_021208181.1:0-1609 GCF_002162155.2 Triticum dicoccoides
CTTATGAAGGGTAAATAGAAGTTGACAAATCACGTTGTGGCTTTAACGTAGGTAAGAAAACGTTCTTGCTAGAACCCTAATTCAGCCACGTAAAACTTGCAACAACAATTAGAGGACGTCTAACTTGTTTTTGCAGCAAGTGGTTTGTGATATGATATGGCCAAAGTTGTGATGAATGATGAATGATCTATATGTGATGTATGAGATGTTCATGCTATTGTAATAGGAATCACGACTTGCATGTCGATGAGTATGACAACCGGCAGGAGCCATAGGAGTTGTCTTTATTCTTTTATATGACCTGCGTGTCATCAAGAAACGCCATGTAAATTACTTTACTTTATTGCTAAACGCGTTAGCCATAGTAGTAGAAGTAATAGTTGGCGAGCAACTTCATGGAGACACGATGATGGAGATCATGATGATGGAGATCATGGTGTCAAGCCGGTGACAAGATGGTCATGGAGCCCCAAGATGGAGATCAAAGGAGCTATGTGATATTGGCCATATCATGTCACGTTTATTATTTGATTGCATGTGATGTTTATCATGTTTTGCATCTTGTTTACTTAGAACGACGGTAGTAAATAAGATGATCCCTCACAATAATTTCAAGAAGTGTTCCCCCTAACTGTGCACCGTTGCGACAGTTCGCTGTTTCAAAACACCACGTGATGATCGGGTGTTTTATTCAGACATTCACATACAACGGGTGTAAGACAGATTTACACATGCAAACACTTAGGTTGACTTGACGAGCCTAGCATGTACAGGCATGGCCTCGGAACACAGAAGACCGAAAGGTCGAGCATGAGTCGTATAGTAGATACGATCAACATGAAGATGTTCACCGATGTTGACTAGTCCGTCTCACGTGATGATCGGACACGGTCTAGTTAACTCGGATCATGTAATACTTAGATGACTGGAGGGATGTCTAATCTAAGTGGGAGTTCATTAATAATTTGATTAGTTGAACTTAATTATCATGAACTTAGTCTAAATATTTTACAATATGTCTTGTAGATTAAATGGCCAACGTAGTCCTCAACTTCAACGCGTTCCTAGAGAAAACCAAGCTGAAAGACGATGGCAGCAACTATACGGACTGGGTCCGGAACCTGAGGATCATCCTCATAGCTGCCAAGAAAGATTAAGTCCTACAAGCACCGCTTGGTGACGCACCCGTTCTCCCTGCAGAACAAGATGTTATGAACGCTTGGCAGGCACGTTCTGATGACTACTCCCTCGTTCAGTGCGGCATGCTTTACAGCCTAGAGCCGGGGCTCCAAAAGCGTTTTGAGAGACATGGAGCATATGAGATGTTCGAAGAGCTGAAAATGGTTTTCCAAGCTCATGCCCGGGTCGAGAGATATGAAGTCTCCGACAAATTCTTCAGCTGTAAGATGGAGGAAAACAGTTCTGTCAGTGAGCACATACTCACTATGTCTGGGTTGCATAACCGCTTCACTCAGCTGGGAGTTAATCTCCCGGATGATGCGGTCATTGACAGAATCCTCCAGTCGCTTCCACCAAGCTACAAGAGCTTTGTGATGAACTTCAATATGCAGGGGATGGAAAAGACCATTCCTGAAGTATTTGCTATGCT
>NW_021208182.1:0-1344 GCF_002162155.2 Triticum dicoccoides
TAGTCAACTCCTTGAACTTGTCGAAAAACATCTTAACGACAAGTCGAGCTTTCTCAATGGTGACACTTACCATCATTGTCTGTCTTCCTTTCAAAATCCATCTGCACTCAACAGCCTTACGACCATCAAGTAGTTCTTCCAAAGTCTACACTTTGTTTTCATATATGGATCCTTTCTCGGATTACATGGCCTCGAGCCATTTATCGGAATCCGGGCCCACCATCGCTTCTCCATAGCTCGTAGGTTCATTGTTGTCTAGCAACATGACTTCCAAGACAGGATTACGTACCACTCTGAAGTAGTACGCATCCTTGTCATCCCACGAGGTTTGGTAGTGACTCGATCCGAAGTTTCATGATCACTATCATAAGCTTCCACTTCAGTTGGTGTACGTGCCACAGGAACAACTTCCTGTGCCCTGCTACACACTTGTTGAAGTGACGGTTCAATAACCTCATCAAGTCTCCACCATCCTCCCACTCAATTCTTTCGAGAGAAACTTTTCCTCGAGAAAGGACCTGATTCTAGAAACAATCCCTTATTGCTTTCGAATCTGAGACAGGAGGTATACCCAACTGTTTTGGGTGTCCTATGAAGATGCATTTATCCGCTTCGGGTTCGAGCTTATCAACCTGAAACTTTTTCATATAAGCGTCGCAGCCCCAAACTTTTAAGAAACGGCAACTTAGGTTTCTCCAAACCATAGTTCATATGGTGTCGTCTCAACGAAATTATGTGGTGCCCTATTTAAAGTGAATGTGGTTGTCTCTAATGCCTAACCCATGAACGATAGTGGTAACTCGATAAGAGACATCATGGTATGCACCATATCCAATAGGGTGCAACTATGACGTTTGGACACACCATCACACTATGGTGTTCCAGGCTGTATTAGTTGTGAAACAATTTCCACAATGTCTTAATTCTGTGCCAAACTCGTAATTCAGATATTCATCTCTATGATCATATCATAGATATTTTATCCTCTTGTCACGACGATCTTTCAACTTCACCCTGAAATTACTTGAACCTTTCAATAATTCAGACTCGTGATTCATCAAGTAAATGTACTCAACATCCACTCAAATTATCTGTGAAGTAAGAACATAACAATATCCACTACATGCCTCAGCACTCATTGGACTGTACACATCAAAATGTATTACTTCCAACAAGTTGCTATCTTGTTCCATCTTACTGAAAACGAGGCTTTTCAGTCATCTTGCCCGTGTGGTATGATTTGCATGTCCCAAGTGATTCAAAATCAAGTGAGTCAAAACGGTCCATTTGCATGGAGTTTCTTCATGCATATACACCAATAGACATGGTTCGCATGTCTCAAAC
>NW_021208183.1:0-644 GCF_002162155.2 Triticum dicoccoides
AAAATTGGCTTTTCGCAAAAACTGTAATCATAGAGCTTTCCACCAGCCATATATGCATGTAGTATAGCCTATTCTTTCATTACTCTCTATGTGTTACATTGCCAGCATATTCCATGTGCTGACCCGTTTTCGGGCTGCAACTTTTCATGTTGCAGACTTTTCAGACGACGAGTAAGTGGTACGTTAGGGTTACGATTTCCTATACTCAACTTTGCCGTTGGTGTTGATGGGAATCCACAACCTTGTTGCTTCCGCTATATTTTGGATTGAGGTAATAGTTTTTACGTTACTTTATACATGTGATTTACCTCTGTTATAAATCCTTCGAGTACTGTGTGTGTCAGCATACCGATCCAGGGATGACACGAAAGCACAGAGACTTGATCCATTCGGGTCGGGTCGCTACACAACAACAACAACAACAACAACAACAACAACAACAACAACAACAACAACAACAACAACAACAACAACAACAGCAACAGCAACAGCAACAGCAACAGCAACAGCAACAGCAACAGCAACAGCAACAGCAACAGCAACAGCAACAGCAGCAGCAACAACAACAACAACAATAACAACACCAACACCAACAACAACAGCAGCAGCAACAACACCAACAAAAGCAGCAGCAACATCAACAG
>NW_021208184.1:0-1223 GCF_002162155.2 Triticum dicoccoides
TTTTAGATTCGAAAATGATTCCGATGATTCTTGTCTGCCTTGGGCAACCTTTCCATTTCAGTCTCATGTAGGATTTTGGTCCCCGTGATCTTCCTTGCATAGATGACCTACTCCCAATCCTCCTTACCTCCCCTCTGACTCCTTTATGTCTCAGTGGTTGCCCAGGCTTTCGTTCAAATTTGGCATGATTTTTTGGTACACATTACCCAACCAACGCCCTCCCTTTCAAAGGAAAATGATGATTTTTTGTACTTAAGTGTGTTGTGTGCTGTCTGTGGCACTGTGTTGGATTTTTAGAGAAAATATCATTGTTGCTTCACTGCTATATGTGGTTTGAGTTGATGCTCTGTTCAGAAAGAAACAAGTTTAGAATAGGTAAATTTTAGTTAACCCCATTGTTTTGCTTTAGGCTATCCTTTGTATTTTCCTTGTCATGTTTCGTGCTTCATAGCATGTGTATGGAAGCATATAAATACAGCAATATAAACTGCAGTTGTAGTATCACATTTTTCTATCATAAATGTGTAGAAATTTGAGAGCTTAACAGGAGAATAGAATCAAGGAGAAGAATGAATGCTTAGTTCTATGCGTATGCATGTAGAAGCATCTCCTTGATCATTGATCACGGCAACTAGGAATCCATCATACATCTATACTATCTGCACAAGCACACATAATTCGGTTTAAACTATTTATGGTTTCTGAGAACACCAATAGCTAGCTAATATATCTACTTGTTGAGTTAATGGGGTGACCCGCATGTCCATCTCTGAAAAATACAGTAAATACCTATCCTGAAGTTAAAACTTATGTACCATTTTACCCTATTACCGGTAAACACCTATCTTAATAAGCGCGTAGTTTAGAAATGAACTTCACGGATAATTGTTCATGTTGTTTGAATCATAATTGAATGAGGTGTGGTTATTCTTAATTTTAACTGAGTGGTACGACTGCAAATTAACGGTAAGCTGTCGGTAAACGCCCTCTTTTTGGTAACTTGATAGTGCTCATTGGTTTTATTGCTATATGCTGACATTATAATTCTCTGTTGACCTGCTCATGCAAATCCTACCTTTCCGGTCAGGTCACTACTACATGTTGGTTGACTGATCCTATCCCAAGATCGGTCCCCTCCTGAGCCATTTGATCACCAAATGCGCACGCAAACGCCTCCCTCCCATCCCCATCTTCCGCAGCGCTCGCACGCTGCTGCATGGTGC
>NW_021208186.1:0-1036 GCF_002162155.2 Triticum dicoccoides
TCCTATATCTTGGCGCATGGGCCTCTAGGGGCTGGTGCCCTTGGCCCATGTAGGCCAAGGCGCACCCCCTACAGCCCATGTGGCCCCCCGGGGCAGGTGGCCCCACCCGGTGGGCCCCCGGGACCCTTCCGGTGGTCCCGGTACAATACCGATGACCCCGAAACTTGTCCCGATGGCCGAAACAGGACTTCCTATATATAAATCTTTACCTCCGGACCATTCCGGAACTCCTCGTGACGTCCGGGATCTCATCCGGGACTCCGAACAACATTCGGTAACCACATACAAGCTTCCTTTATAACCCTAGCGTCATCGAACCTTAAGTGTGTAGACCCTACGGGTTCGGGAGACATGCAGACATGACCGAGATGTTCTCCAGTCAATAACCAACAGCGGGATCTGGATACCCATGTTGGCTCCCACATGTTCCACGATGATCTCATCGGATGAACCACGATGTCAAGGACTCAATCAATCCCGTATACAATTCCCTTTGTCTAGCGGTATGGTACTTGCCCGAGATTCGATCGTCGGTATACCGATACCTTGTTCAATCTCGTTACCGGCAAGTCTCTTTACTTGTTCCGTAACACATCATCCCGTGATCAACCCCTTGGTCACATTGTGCACATTATGATGATGTCCTACCGAGTGGGCCCAGAGATACCTCTCTGTTTACACGGAGTGACAAAATCCCAATCTCGATTCGTGCCAACCCAACAGACACTTTCAGAGATACCCGTAGTGTACCTTTATAGCCACCCAGTTACGTTGTGACGTTTGGCACACCCAAAGCACTCCTACGGTATCCGGGAGTTGCACAATCTCATGGTCTAAGGAAATGATACTTGACATTAGAAAAGCTTTAGCATACGAACTACATGATCTTGTGCTAGGCTTAGGATTGGGTCTTGTCCATCACATCATTCTCCTAATGATGTGATCCCGTTATCAATGACATCCAATGTCCATGGTCAGGAAACCGTAACCATCTATTGATTAACGAGCTAGTCAACTAGAGGCTTACTAGGGACAT
>NW_021208187.1:0-953 GCF_002162155.2 Triticum dicoccoides
CTGATCATGAATCTTTGAAACATATTAAAAGTCAAGCTAAACTGAATCGTAGACATGCTAAATGGGTTGAATTCATTGAGACTTTCCCTTATGTCATTAAACACAAGAAGGGAAAAGAAAATGTTATTGCTGATGCATTGTCTCGTCGCTATACTATGCTTTCACAACTTGACTTCAAAATATTTGGTTTGGAGACCATCAAAGATCAATATGTGCATGATGCTGATTTTAAAGATGTAATGCAGAATTGTAAAGAAGGAAGAATGTGGAACAAGTTTGTCGTTAACGATGGATTTGTGTTTCGTGCTAACAAGCTATGCATTCCAGCTAGCTCCGTTCGTCTTTTGTTGTTGCAGGAGGCGCATGGAGGAGGATTAATGGGACACTTTGGCGTGAAGAAGACGGAGGACGTACTTGCTACACATTTCTTTTTGCCAAAGATGAGACGGGATGTTGAGCGTTTTATTGCTCGATGCACTACATGTCAAAAAGCTAAGTCACGACTCAATCCTCATGGTTTATATATGTCTTTGCTGTACCTAGTGTTCCTTGGGAGGATATATCTATGGACTTTGTTTTAGGTTTACCTCGAACAAAGAAGGGGAGGGATAGCATATTTGTTGTCGTGGATAGATTCTCGAAAATGGCACACTTTATACCATGTCATAAAAGCGATGATGCTGTTAATGTTGCTGATTTGTTCTTTCGTGAAATTATTCGCTTGCATGGTGTGCCAAATACTATTGTTTCATATCGTGATACTAAATTTCTTAGCCACTTTTGGAGATGTTTATGGGCTAAGTTGGGGACTAAACTGCTTTTTAGTACTACTTGTCACCCCCAAACTGATGGACAAACTGAAGTAGTCAATAGAACGTTGTCTACTATGCTTAGGGCTGTTTTGAAGAATAATAAGAAAATGTGGGAGGAATGCTTGCCTCATATTGAATTTG
>NW_021208188.1:0-1140 GCF_002162155.2 Triticum dicoccoides
GAGCGTAAAATATTCTTGTGTTTCTCAAAGTACGGAGCCACCAAGCTGGAATTGGTCAGTACAGTGTGGTGTGCTTCAGTCAGAGAATGGCCGTCCATACATATCGTTGATTTCCTTCCGATCGTGCCTTTTCCACTTAGTCTCCCCTCGTGCCGCGATCGAGGAAGACCAATCGGCTTAAGGTCAGGAACAAAGTCAACACAAAACTCAATTACCTCCTCATTTCCATAGCCCTTGGCGATGCTTCCTTCTGGCCTAGCACGGTTACGAACATATTTCTTTAATACTCCCATGAACCTCTCGAAGGGGAACATATTGTGTAGAAATACAGGACCGAGAACGAAAATCTCTTCGACTAGGTGAACCAGGAGGTGCGTCATAATATTGAAGAAGGATGGCGGGAACACCAACTCGAAACTGACAAGACATTGGATCACATCGTTCTGTAACCGTGGTAGAACTTCTGGATTGATTGCCTTCTGAGAGATTGCATTGAGGAATGCACATAGCTTCACAATGGCTACTCGAACATTTTCCGGCAGGAGCCCCCTCAAAGCAATCGGAAGCAATTGCGTCATAATCACGTGGCAGTCGTGAGACTTCAGGTTTTGGAACTTTTTCTCCGCCATGTTTATTATTCCCTTTATATTGGACGAGAATCCAGACGGGACCTTCATACTGCTTAGGCATTCAAAAAAGATGACCTTCTCTTCTTTGGTCAGAGCGTAGCTGGCACGACCTTGAAACCATTCCGGATGCCGGTCATCAGGGTCTTTCAAACGTTGCTGGTCCTGTCGTGCTTCCTTTGTATCATTTGTCTTCCCATACACGCCCAAGAAGCTTAGGAGGTTCACGCAAATATTCTTCGTAACGTGCATCACGTCGATTGCAGAGCGGACATCTAGGACTTTCCAATATTCTAGCTCCCAGAATATAGATTTCTTCTTCCACATGGCTGCGTGCCCGTCAGCTCCCTTCGGAACTGATTGTCCGCCAGGACCCTTTCCAAAGATGACTTTCAAATCCTTGACCATATCAAATACCTCAGCACCAGTGCGTTCCGCAGGCTTCGGCCGGTGATCTGCCTTGCCGTTGTAATGCTTGCCTTTCTTTCTTACTGGATGAATTTTCGGAAGAAAT
>NW_021208189.1:0-2184 GCF_002162155.2 Triticum dicoccoides
ATAGTGTGCAGGTTGACAAGGCATGCCGTGTGAAGAATATATTCTGGTCTCATGCTGTATCAAGGAGGAATTTTCAGGCCTTTGGCGATGTTGTGACGTTTGATACTATATATAAGACTAATAGTTACAACATGCCATTTGCTCCGTTCGTAGGAGTGAATAATCATTTTCAGAGCATATTGTTTGGGTGTGCATTACTTAGAGATGAGACAGTTGAGTCTTTCAATTGGTTGTTCTCTACGTTCAGGAAGTGCATGAATGGAAAGGAGCCGCAGTGCATACTTACCGGTAAGTTTGTTATGTTATTGTAGAGTCTATATATGTTACTTTGTTGTACTGAGTACCTTGGCTTTTGTGACAGATAATTGCCAACAGATGGCCGCCTCTATTAAAAAAGTTTTTCCAAAAGCGTCTCATCGTGTTTGCAAGTGGCATATACTTAAGAAGGTGAGGGAAAATTGTGGAAATATCTACAGCACTAGAGAAACATTCAAAGAAGACTTTCACAGGGTGTTAACTCAGATGTTGACAGTAGATGAGTTTGAGGGGGCATGGAAGGAATTAATTTCCGAGTATAAGCTGGAAGATTGTGTGTATCTGAAGCAGATGTGGGATATCAGGGAAAAGTGGGCATTTCCTTATTTTGGGCAGTTGTTCTATCCTGGAATGACAACTACACAGAGGAGCGAGTCAGTTAATTATGTCTTGAAAAGGTTTGTTATGCCGGCCTCTTCGATGAATGGTTTCGTAAAGAAGTATGAGAGATTATTCATAGACAGATTACAGATGGAAGATTATGAGGAATTTCATACTAAACACGTAAGTAAAATTTTTGTTAGTTCCACTTTTAGTTTACCAATTTATCATAGTAATACATTGTGATACAACTGAGCTTGCAGGACAAAGTTGTTATGAAGACTAGATCACCATTGGAAAGACATGCTTCAAAGGTATATACTCGTGGTGTATTCAACTTATTTGTGGAGCAGCTATCGGAAAGTTTGTCCTTCAAGGTCGTCGCGACTGATGAGGAGAGTGTCTTTAAAATAGTACGTATTGGGGGTTTTTCTCGGAACATCTGGCGATGGCACCATTATGAAGTGTATGCAGACCTTGAAAGCATGACATTTTCATGTGTATGTAAGATGTTTGAGCACAAGGGTATACTGTGTTGTCATGTGCTTAGTGTAAGTACCTTATCACCATAACCATATGCTTACCATAGTGTCGTCGATAAATGTCACTGTAATGATATTGTGAGGTAAATTGAGGACACACTGAGTATGTAATCATATAATGATTTGTCGTTGTTTTTGTGGTCCTGATACATGATGGTTGCGCTGAGATCCCAGAGCAGTATGTCTTGAAGCGATGGACGAAGGATGCTAGAGACCGTGTGCCTTCATTCCTGGAGGGTTACAAAGATGATGTTGATGCCACTGCTTCTCAGACGTACAGGCATCTGGTGCTCCATACGACATCAGAGGAGGTAAATCGTCTTGGTAACAAATACATGAAGGCTTACAAGGTGGCCATGGAAGACCTATCTCAATTGGTGGAAAAACTAAGAAAGGTCTATCTGAAGAAAGAGCAGGCTATTATGGAAGGGGCAGAAGTTGAGGGTGAGGTACATAATCAGACGCATGATCGTACAACAGGTGATGGTGATAGAACGCCAGGAGAAGGAGATAGTACTCCCCATGTCCATGAAGTCAGTGAAGGCCCATTCGAGGAAGGGGTGAGTATGGAAGATATTTTGCCACCTGTTAAGAATCGTCCAAGAGGCAGGCCAAAAACTACAAGATGGAAAACTGGTGGGGAAGTAGCTAGTACAAAGAAGAGTGGTAAGAAAGTGGGTGGCAACAGTGATAGCACAAAGCAAGGTGGAGATGCTTCTGGGAAGAAAGAGTCTGACATCATTAGGTATTGTGGAGAATGTGGTGACCCGGGACATAATAAGACGACATGTGGGAAGCCATCCACGTACAAGAGGAAGTATGTTTACAAGGAATAGTTGCGTTTAGTGGGTTTTATTTTTTTTGTTATAGTTGTGACTAAATAGGTTGTAAGGACCATGTGTTGCGGATTCTGGAACATGTCTTTATTCTAGCCTTCATTGGTTTGCACTGTTACTGCAGGAGTTTGCGAGAACAGTTTTTCATACATTAATGGTACTGGTTATGA
>NW_021208190.1:0-819 GCF_002162155.2 Triticum dicoccoides
GGGGGGGGAGGAGTCGTATTACATCTGACTGTATAAGTTACTGACGCTCTACTAGATGGTGGAATGTGCACTGATTGCTTGCAGTTTTGATGAGGTTAGTTTTGTTTTCTGTCAAAGGGAAGCCAATTCGGTGGCGCATGAGATAGCTAGGTATCCTTGTACTCCTGCAAATTATGTTTCCAGGGTTATGAATCCCCTAGCTTTCTTTTGCCCTACTTATTGAACAATGTATCATTGTTTACAGATCAATAAAGCTAGCCGGATGGATGGCTTTCCCTCAACAACAAGAAGAAGAAGAAACTCTTTAGGGCATCTCCAACACTGACCCGCAAATTCGCTCTCGCATCTTGCGCATACAGGGGGAGGGGGGCAGTCCATGGATACGGATGCGGGAGCCGGCTATCCAAAGCTATCCGCATACATTCGGCCCCTAATTTTTTTTAAGTTTGCATGTTTAAATAGCCGCGTATACATTGACTAGAAATGTTCAAATGCAGTAGTAGTTCTAATTTTTAAAAAAAATCAAATAACCGCCCACAGATGCTCAATGAGATCTTCCCTCAGTTGCTCGATGTCGAATTTGTTGATGCATTTGAACAAACTCTTCAAATGTGGCCAGATTCTGATGTGGAAGTTAGATAGAATCACCCATGTTCTCAAATTCTAGAGTTGTGGCAGCATCCTCACCCTCATCCTCGACTATCATGGTGTGCATGATCACACAACATGTCATCACATCCCACATAGTCTCTAGATTCCATTGTTTAGCAGGTCCATGAACAACTTCAAAACTTGCCTGCAGAACTCCAAATGTCCTCT
>NW_021208191.1:0-532 GCF_002162155.2 Triticum dicoccoides
AGCGCCGCACCCCGCCCCCCGGCCCGCCAGCGATGCGTTCCGCCACGCCCGCGCCGCGCCCCGCCAGCAATGCTCCCCGCCACGCCTGCGTCGTGCCAGCCTTCGTCGCGGGTGCCGGGGTCGCGCGCCAAAGCGGTGGAGAAGAATGAGAGAAAAGGAGGAGAGAGAGAGGGGGGATGGGTGGGTGGGTGGGCCCCTTTGTTTCAATGACAAGCGGGCCAGGCCTCACATGCGAAGGGACAGGGGCGGACAAGGACTATGCAGAAAACGTCTGGATGTGTCCGTTTCAGACGCAAATCCAGACCAAGTTTGCGTCCAGGATGGGGCGAGGCGGATCAGAAACGGACGTTTTCTGCAGATGGGGTTGCGCGTTGGGACGTCTCGTATGTCCGTTTAACCCCAAACGGACAACCCTGGACGATTTCGGGTCGCGCGGTGGAGTTGGCTGATACGTCTCCAACGTATCTATAACTTTTGATTGCTCCATGCTATATTACCTACTGTTTTGGACTATATTGGGATTTATTTTCCA
>NW_021208192.1:0-607 GCF_002162155.2 Triticum dicoccoides
CACCAACCGGGACTAATGCCTTCCCCTTTAGTCCCGGTTGGTGCCACCAACCGGGACCAAAGGCCTCTGTGCTGCCCGCCTCGGGGCCAAAGTTTAGTCCCACCTCGCTAGTTGAGAGGGTCGCGCAGTGGTTTATAAGCCCCACTGCCGCACCCTTCTCGAGCTCCTCTCCATTGCAGGCTTACGGGCCCAGTTGCTACTGCTTTGCCTGATGGGCCTTCTGGGCCTACTGCGGGCCTGAATCCTGGCCCAAAGTAGGGATTCAAGTCATATTCAGGCCGTGTGGGCCCAGTAGGTGGCATTTTTTTTCTTTACTTATTGTTGCTATTTTTATTTTTTTCCAGTTTTTTTTTGTTTTCTGCATTTTTTATTTTATTTTGTTTTTTGCTTTATTTTTTGATTTTTTTTTGCTTTTAGTTTTAGGAAAATTATAAACTTTCTGTTAGTGCCATTACTTTTCAAATTTGAAAACACTTTTTTTTTGTTTTCTTTCTTGCTTTATTTATTTTATTTTGTTTCTACTTACAACAAAATACTTATTGTTGTTTTTTTTGTTTTGTTTTCTGCATTATTTATTTTCTTTTGTTTTTTGCTTTATTTTTTAATT
>NW_021208193.1:0-1043 GCF_002162155.2 Triticum dicoccoides
GCGCCGTCCGTGAGGGGGGCCAAACCCCGGAGACGCATGCCGCCTCTTCGGACATGCCACCACACCACCCCGCATGTATGAGGGCCCGGTGCGATGCTCCGGTGGCATTGCTACCCCCCAGGGCCCCTGTCCTGCCTAACCCTAGAGCGGTTGACCACGAGATCTTGCCCTTTGACTTTCCACGGACAGGCTTTGAACAGTGGACCTCTCCACCCGGTTGTGTTAGGTCAGCTCAGAGGGACACCTGGGAGCAACATCCGGGCCAAACCGACAGCTACATCCCCTCCGTGTAGACCCGATGCGTCCGTTTTCCCCCTCCAGGTGACGGCGGCGGCGCCGTCCGTGAGGGGGGGCACACCCGGACACGCGTGCCGGGCGTTTGCAACCACCACAACACTTCCAAACACATGAGAGGCTGCCTACACAAGATTTTGCGGCATGCTAGCCCCCGGAGGCCGCCGGCCACAGCCGTAGACGCACGAAGGGCAATCCGCGTAGAGGGGATTTTTCGGATACTTCTCCATCACCAAAATTTATGAAAAAAATATTATCATTCCTATAGCACATGTGCACACGTCGTGCAAAAAAAACTCATGATTTTATCGCGCTCCGAGTATTTAATAGTATTCACGCCGCATCGTTACCGCAGAATGGCTACTACCGTGTCATCGCCGTCCGTTAGGGGGGGCCACGCCCCGGAGACGCGTGCCGCCTCTTCGGACATGCCACCACACCACCCCACATGTATGAGGGCCCGGTGCGACGCTCCGGTGGCATTGCTACCCCCCAGGGCCCCCGACCCGCCTAACCCTGTAGCGTTTGACCACGGGATCTAGCCCTTTGACTTTGCACGGACGGGATTTGACCAGTGGACCTCTCCACCCGGTTGTGTTAGGTCAGCCCATAGGAACACTTTGGAGCAACATCCGGGCTAGACCCACAGCAAGATCCCCTCCGTGTAGACCCGACGCGTTCGTTTCCCCCCTCCAGGTTTCGGCGGTGGCGCCGTCCGTGAGGGGGGCCAAACCCCGGAGACGCATGCC
>NW_021208194.1:0-1132 GCF_002162155.2 Triticum dicoccoides
TAGCATGAATAATAAACATTTATCATGATATAAGGAAATAAATAATAACTTTATTATTGCCTCTAGGGCATATTTCCTTCAGTCTCCCACTTGCACTAGAGTCAATAATCTAGTTCACATCGCCATGTGATTTAACAGCAATAGTTCACATCACCATGTGATTAACACCCATAGTTCACATCGCTATGTGACCAACACCCAAAGGGTTTACTAGATTCAGTAATCTAGTTCACATCGCTATGTGATTAACACCCAAGGAGTACTAAGGTGTGATCATGTTTTGCTTGTGAGAGAATCTTAGTCAACGGGTCTGCCACATTCAGATCCTCGTGTATTTTGCAAATTTCTATGTCAACAATGCTCTGCATGGAGCTACTCTAGCTAATTGCTCCCACTTTCAATATGTATCTAGATCGAGACTTAGAGTCATCTAGATTAGTGTCAAACTTGCATCGGCGTAACCCTTTACGACGAACCTTTTTTCACTTCCATAATAGAGAAACATATCCTTATTCCACTAAGGACAATTTTGACCGCTGTCCAGTGATCTACTCCTAGATCACTATTGTACTCCCTTGCCAAACTCAGTGCAGGGTATACAATAGATCTGGTACACAGCATGGCATACTTTATAGAACCTATGACTGAGGCATAGGAAATGACTTTCATTCTCTTTCTATTTTTTGTCGTGGTCGGGCTTTGAGTCTTACTCAACTTCACACCTTGTAACACAGGCAAGAACTCTTTCTTTGACTGTTCCATTTTGAACTACTTCAAAATCTTGTCAAGGTATGTACTCATTGAAAAAACTTATCAAGCGTCTTGATCTATCTCTATAGATCTTGAAACTCAATATGTAAGCAGCTTCACCGAAGTCTTTCTTTGAAAAACTCCTTTCAAACACTCCTTTTATGCTTTACAGAATAATTCTACATTATTTCCGATCAACAATATGTCATTCACATATACTTATCAGAAATGTTGTAGAGCTCCCACTCACTTTCTTGTAAATACAGGCTTCTCCGAAAGTCTGTATAAAACCAAATGCTTTGATCACACTATCAAAACGTTTATTCCAACTCCGAGAGGCTTGCACCAGTCCATAAATGGATCGCTGGAGCTTGCACACTTT
>NW_021208195.1:0-2467 GCF_002162155.2 Triticum dicoccoides
AGGCCCATTCATGTGAAAAGGCTGGCCCGTTTGACTTGGTCAAAAGGTGGCGGGATGGCCCATGGAAAGCCTGTTAACGGCATGTTCACATATAGCCCATTTACAGCCCGCTAACCCAGGGCCCGTTACGACCTCTCCGAATTAGGCCAGCGTCATATGGGCCGTCCAATATGATTCAAGCCCGTTTTAACTTCCGGCCCATGTGTGGCCCATGACTTCTTTCGGCCCATATGAGGCCCTTTGTAACTCTTGGCCCATTAACGACTCGTACTGAAACTGGCCCGTAATGAATAGTGTATCACTTTATACCCATTAACGGTCCGTTATTCCATTGGGCCATTTCCAGCCCAAGTTATCTTTAGGCCTTCTCAGGGCCCATTGATTCTTGGGCTCATTTGCAGCACTCGGTTACATACGGCCCATTACTGTCATTTTCTGCTTGTGGGCCAAATTCAGCCCGTCGTTATAGTCGGCCTGTTTCCGGACCGTTAATACGTTGGGCCGTTTTCATGTCAAAAAAACCCCGTTGGGCTGTTTTCATAGAGTTATCAAATACGGCCTATTAACGGCCTGTTATGGTCCACGAATAGTATGGCCCATGATTGGCGAAATGATGATACGCCCCGTAGAAGGCCCATGGATCCTACGACCCGTATGAGGCCCATGGATAGTACGGCCCGTAGAAGGCCCATGGATCGTACGACCCGTAGAAGGCCCGTAGACCCTACGGCCCGTAGAAGGCCCATGAATCCTAAGGCCCGTATAGAAGGCTAATGGATCCGACGGTCCGTGTAGAAGGCCAATGGATCCTACGACCGGAATAAGGCCCATGGATCATACGGCCTGCAAGAGGCCAATGGTTATAACAGTCCGTGTGTTGCCATGATTATTTTGGCCTAGTTACCAAAAATAGGCTATTGTGGCCACTAGAAAAACACAGAAAAAGAACTACAATGACTACAAGCAAAAAACTAAACAAGACAATAAGGAAATAAATAAGCAAGCAATTAACGTTAGCGTATTACCGCTATTACACATATTACATCCAGTGGCCATCAAAGTTCGCCACCAGTGCAAATATAGGGAACAAAGCAGCATATTACATTCACTGGCCGTCAAAATTGGCCACCAGTGCAAATAAATGCGGCAGCAAAACAAGAGCATAACTGAAACAACTTCAGAAGAGCTCAAGAAACGTTATCCTGGGTATCCACCATGCTGGCAATAAGCTTAGCAAGCTTATTAGCTTTGTCCTGTTTGGCGCTAAAATCCTCCAACGCTTGCTGTTGCACCAGAAAGTATGCATCTGAATGCTCCAAGGACTTTCGCAGTCCTTCCACTTGTTGTCGCAGCATAGCTAATCGATGTCTTTCAGCTTGTAGTTGAGACTCAAGAAACCGAACTGATTCATACAGTGAATTTGAATAGCTTGTGCAAGCGGTAGTGGCCAGTAACTCGAACACTAAACCAAGACAGGACTTTGGGGTTGTCTCGCTGTCTTCAAGATAGTCTTCCTTGGCTGTTTTATCAGCTTTGTTGGAGACCAACAAGGATGTGTCACTATCCTAAACCTTATCTACATTACTTCCTTTAGCATTGCTTAATAAGGCACTCATCCCCAATATTCTGTCAGCATTCTAAAAGAAGAAACAAGCAGACACATAACAAGTTTAGCATGTACTAGTATATGAAACTCATTTTGGTGAACCAGTTCATTAGTAAGGTGGACAGGATTAAACTACCAAGTCTTCTATTTCCAAGTACTAGTACATAATAAAAGCATCAAACAAACATATATCTATGTCCTATGGTCACTACATTGTCTTGCCAAATCAAAATAGAGACACAGTTCAAATCATATCAGTTCAAGACAAAGCAGCAGTGAAAGAATACAAAGCGTGGGAAACTACATGGCACAACAAGATTTCAGATGGGTACCACGGGTGCACATGTACAACAACACTATTGGCTCTGTTGTGATGCTAGTAATGTGCATGATATCAAAGTTAATTGTATAGACAATTGAAATTGAAATCAACAGAGCTATTGATAAGAGCAAACCTGTTAAAGAAACATGCGTGAACATACCTGTTGTGCCATTGGAGTTTCGTTTGGATCCTTCAATTTAAAAATAAGCTTGTATGAGTAAATACAATGATACAAGAGCAAAGCAATCATAGTTAAAAAAAGGTGCGCCTAAGCGAGCGCTTAAGCGCACCTAGGCTCTAGGCGTTGGCAAAATGCATTGCGCATAACTATGCTTAATCTGTGCATAACTGCGCATAAGAATGCGCTTTGGTCAGTAAAGCGCAAGGCGGTGGCAAAACACACAATTAACGCCTAGCGCTTTTTTGAACTATGATAGCAATGGAATCTTAAATTAGAACAATTGTTCTTCAGGTTTAGGCACTTGTTCTACATGAACAGAGTACAGTAAGACGCAAGAATATAATACTTAAAATAGAAA
>NW_021208196.1:0-2467 GCF_002162155.2 Triticum dicoccoides
AGGCCCATTCATGTGAAAAGGCTGGCCCGTTTGACTTGGTCAAAAGGTGGCGGGATGGCCCATGGAAAGCCTGTTAACGGCATGTTCACATATAGCCCATTTACAGCCCGCTAACCCAGGGCCCGTTACGACCTCTCCGAATTAGGCCAGCGTCATATGGGCCGTCCAATATGATTCAAGCCCGTTTTAACTTCCGGCCCATGTGTGGCCCATGACTTCTTTCGGCCCATATGAGGCCCTTTGTAACTCTTGGCCCATTAACGACTCGTACTGAAACTGGCCCGTAATGAATAGTGTATCACTTTATACCCATTAACGGTCCGTTATTCCATTGGGCCATTTCCAGCCCAAGTTATCTTTAGGCCTTCTCAGGGCCCATTGATTCTTGGGCTCATTTGCAGCACTCGGTTACATACGGCCCATTACTGTCATTTTCTGCTTGTGGGCCAAATTCAGCCCGTCGTTATAGTCGGCCTGTTTCCGGACCGTTAATACGTTGGGCCGTTTTCATGTCAAAAAAACCCCGTTGGGCTGTTTTCATAGAGTTATCAAATACGGCCTATTAACGGCCTGTTATGGTCCACGAATAGTATGGCCCATGATTGGCGAAATGATGATACGCCCCGTAGAAGGCCCATGGATCCTACGACCCGTATGAGGCCCATGGATAGTACGGCCCGTAGAAGGCCCATGGATCGTACGACCCGTAGAAGGCCCGTAGACCCTACGGCCCGTAGAAGGCCCATGAATCCTAAGGCCCGTATAGAAGGCTAATGGATCCTACGGTCCGTGTAGAAGGCCAATGGATCCTACGACCGGAATAAGGCCCATGGATCATACGGCCTGCAGGAGGCCAATGGTTATAACAGTCCGTGTGTTGCCATGATTATTTTGGCCTAGTTACCAAAAATAGGCTATTGTGGCCACTAGAAAAACACAGAAAAAGAACTACAATGACTACAAGCAAAAAACTAAACAAGACAATAAGGAAATAAATAAGCAAGCAATTAACGTTAGCGTATTACCGCTATTACACATATTACATCCAGTGGCCATCAAAGTTCGCCACCAGTGCAAATATAGGGAACAAAGCAGCATATTACATTCACTGGCCGTCAAAATTGGCCACCAGTGCAAATAAATGCGGCAGCAAAACAAGAGCATAACTGAAACAACTTCAGAAGAGCTCAAGAAACGTTATCCTGGGTATCCACCATGCTGGCAATAAGCTTAGCAAGCTTATTAGCTTTGTCCTGTTTGGCGCTAAAATCCTCCAACGCTTGCTGTTGCACCAGAAAGTATGCATCTGAATGCTCCAAGGACTTTCGCAGTCCTTCCACTTGTTGTCGCAGCATAGCTAATCGATGTCTTTCAGCTTGTAGTTGAGACTCAAGAAACCGAACTGATTCATACAGTGAATTTGAATAGCTTGTGCAAGCGGTAGTGGCCAGTAACTCGAACACTAAACCAAGACAGGACTTTGGGGTTGTCTCGCTGTCTTCAAGATAGTCTTCCTTGGCTGTTTTATCAGCTTTGTTGGAGACCAACAAGGATGTGTCACTATCCTAAACCTTATCTACATTACTTCCTTTAGCATTGCTTAATAAGGCACTCATCCCCAATATTCTGTCAGCATTCTAAAAGAAGAAACAAGCAGACACATAACAAGTTTAGCATGTACTAGTATATGAAACTCATTTTGGTGAACCAGTTCATTAGTAAGGTGGACAGGATTAAACTACCAAGTCTTCTATTTCCAAGTACTAGTACATAATAAAAGCATCAAACAAACATATATCTATGTCCTATGGTCACTACATTGTCTTGCCAAATCAAAATAGAGACACAGTTCAAATCATATCAGTTCAAGACAAAGCAGCAGTGAAAGAATACAAAGCGTGGGAAACTACATGGCACAACAAGATTTCAGATGGGTACCACGGGTGCACATGTACAACAACACTATTGGCTCTGTTGTGATGCTAGTAATGTGCATGATATCAAAGTTAATTGTATAGACAATTGAAATTGAAATCAACAGAGCTATTGATAAGAGCAAACCTGTTAAAGAAACATGCGTGAACATACCTGTTGTGCCATTGGAGTTTCGTTTGGATCCTTCAATTTAAAAATAAGCTTGTATGAGTAAATACAATGATACAAGAGCAAAGCAATCATAGTTAAAAAAAGGTGCGCCTAAGCGAGCGCTTAAGCGCACCTAGGCTCTAGGCGTTGGCAAAATGCATTGCGCATAACTATGCTTAATCTGTGCATAACTGCGCATAAGAATGCGCTTTGGTCAGTAAAGCGCAAGGCGGTGGCAAAACACACAATTAACGCCTAGCGCTTTTTTGAACTATGATAGCAATGGAATCTTAAATTAGAACAATTGTTCTTCAGGTTTAGGCACTTGTTCTACATGAACAGAGTACAGTAAGACGCAAGAATATAATACTTAAAATAGAAA
>NW_021208197.1:0-992 GCF_002162155.2 Triticum dicoccoides
TAAACCGTGATATTCAAGAGATACTAATTCATGAAGAGTGTTATCCTATGGACCATTTGTTTCATCTTGCTTGCAAAGCTGAACAGGAAATAAAACGACGTGTTGGCCACGAGGAGAACAAGCGCACGGTGCACATTCCAAGAGTTGATATGATTGTTCCTTCAACTACTAGGCATACTATGACAACCACATCCGTTGTTGTCAGGACTACATCACCTCCACCATGTGACACATCGCCCCCGAGAGTGGCTACATCATCTGAGTTGATCATAAGAGGTAATGACAAAGGTACTGATCTTCCATCTCTACATGAGAATGATGAATGCCTTGTCAATTTGAATGCACCATCTGATGAGCTACCCACTACTTTGATCACACCACCTATTTTAGAGGACTACGTTGATAATTTGACTTTGCCATGTGATCAAACAACTGAAATACCAACAATTTTGAGTACACCTATTGAATTAACTATTGATGCAAAAGAACCAATGTTTAATCATTTTCATATGACCTCTAATCTTGGTGATGATTCTGTGTTGAATGACTTATTGCATGTTTGCTTATTTAAGCATGTTGTAGCATGTAAATTTGATGCAAGTAAGGTTTATCCACCAATGTTGGGATGGTTTAATGATGAACATTGTCAATCTTTTGAAATGAATAAGAGCTTCACTTATATGTGCAAACTGAGTTGCAATGTTTTCATGCCTTCTACTTCTTGTGCTAATTTTTTGGCTTTAGATTTTATGAACTATGCAAGTTACTCATCTATTCATGTGTCATATATGCAAAAATCAAGGGAAGTAAAAATGGATGACATATACATATACAACATGTACACCTTGTCTCTTTTGTTAGCCACATTTCAGATTAAGCAACGCCGAGGACGGCTTTATTTTCAAGAAGGGGAGGATGATGAGGACATGACTACCTTGGATATGACCAAAAATATTGCATATATGCATATTTGTCAGGTGATTTCTAGTGCA
>NW_021208198.1:0-1189 GCF_002162155.2 Triticum dicoccoides
GACCGACCTTACACGTACTCTTACGTGAGACAGGTTCCACCGATTGACATGCACTTGGTGCATAAGGTGGCTAGCGGGTGCCAGTCTCTCCCACTTTAGTCGGAACGGATTCGATGAAAAGGGTCCTTATGAAGGGTAAATAGCAATTGGCATATCACGTTGTGGTATTGCGTAGGTAAGAAACGTTCTTGCTAGAAACCCATAGCAGCCACGTAAAACATGCAAACAACAATTAGAGGACGTCTAACTTGTTTTTGCAGGGTATGCTATGTGATGTGATATGGCCAAGAAGAATGTGATGAATGATATGTGATGTATGAGATTGATCATGTTCTTGTAATAGGATTCACGACTTGCATGTCGATGAGTATGACAACCGGCAGGAGCCATAGGAGTTGTCTTTATTTATTGTATGACCTGCGAGTCATTGAACAACGCCATGTAATTACTTTACGTTATTGCTAACCGGTAGCCATAGTAGTAGAAGTAATAGTTGGCGAGACAACTTCATGAAGACACGATGATGGAGATCATGATGATGGAGATCATGGTGTCATGCCGGTGACGATGATGATCATGGAGCCTCGAAGATGAAGATCAAAAGGAGCAAAATGATATTGGCCATATCATGTCACTATTTGATTGCATGTGATGTTTATCATGTTTATGCATCTTGTTTACTTAGGACGACGGTAGTAAATAAGATGATCCCTTACAAAATTTCAAGAAGTGTTCTCCCCTAACTGTGCACCGTTGCTACAGTTCGTCGCTTCTAAGCACCACGTGATGATCGGGTGTGATGGATTCTTACTTTCACATACAACGGGTGTAAGACAGTTTTACACAGCGAAAACACTTAGGGTTAACTTGACGAGCCTAGCATGTGCAGACATGGCCTCGGAACACGGAGACCGAAAGGTCGAGCATGAGTCGTATGGTAGATACGATCAACATGAAGATGTTCACCGATGATGACTAGTCCGTCTCACGTGATGATCGGACACGGCCTAGTTGACTCGGATCATGTGATCACTTAGATGACCAGAGGGATGTCTATCTAAGTGGGAGTTCATAAGATGAACTTAATTATCCTGAACATAGTCAAAAGGATTTTGCAAATCATGTCGTAGCTCGCGCTTTAATTCCACTGTTTAGATATGTTCCTAGAGAAAATATAGTTGAAAGTTGA
>NW_021208199.1:0-555 GCF_002162155.2 Triticum dicoccoides
TAAGCCCCCGAGTGGGAGGCTGGCTCACCACTCGGTAGGATTTTCAAACACTTAGGCGAGTACTGGACTACAGCTAAGCCCCCGAGTGGGAGGGTCGCTCTCCACTCGGTAGGATTTTTCAAACTTAGGCGAGTACTGGACTACAGCTAAGCCTCCGAGTGGGAGGGTCGCTCTCCACTCGATATGATTTTTCAAACTTAGGCGAGTACTGGACTGCAGCTAAGCCTCCGAGTGGGAGGGTCGCTCTCCACTCGGTAGGATTTTTCAAACTTAGGAGAGTACTGGACTGCAGCTAAGCCCCCGAGTGGGAGGGTCGCTCTCCACTCGGTAGGATTTTTCAAAGTTAGGCGAGTACTGGACTGCAGCTAAGCCCCCGAGTGGGAGGGTCGCTCTCCACTCGGTAGGATTATTCAAACTTAGGCGAGTACTAGACTGCAGCTAAGCCCCCGAGTGGGAGGCTGGCTCACCACTCGGTAGGATTTTCAAACACTTAGGCGAGTACTAGACTGCAGCTAAGCCCTCGCTGGGAGGGTCGCTCTCCACTCCGTAGGATTT
>NW_021208200.1:0-702 GCF_002162155.2 Triticum dicoccoides
CATCTTGCACCTGTTCAGTCATCATTTGCTGAAACTTATCATGAAGCTCCTTGTTCGATAAATTCTCCCAGTCAATCTCGTCGGCTTGTGATCCTGGCATGGTTAGCAGCAATAGAAACACACAAGAATATGATCCTACAGACTACGAACAAGTGGTGGTGGTGGGTGTCACAAATCCGTCAAGCAAATCTCAAATTCTTACCAGTTCTTACCCAGCAGCAGGCGGTGATCGGCAACCGTTGTAGTCAAAAACTCTCAAAGCTTGGATAGAGCGATTACCAGGGAGAGTCAAACGCACGACGTAGATGTATGTGGAGTTGGGAAGGCTTATAATATGGTAGCAAAAAGGGTCAGCAATAATCAATTCAGAGATGCAAAGTTGAATAAACGCTCAACGACGGTACTGTGCTGGTCCTAGGCTAGACTGTGCTAGAGACGCGAGCCTAGAACACTAACAAAATCACGGCGTGGCACGTAAACAAGGGAAAAGCACACTCTGAATTTATTTATTTTCGCTCTTTTTTTTTGCGCTCTTTTTTTTTTGCGCTGTTTTTTTTTTTGCGAAAAAACACTATAATGGCGAGTGTCTCAAAACTCTTCCTAGCTCAAACTGACAGGATGGGCACGAAATTTTTTTCGACCAATTTTTTTTTTTTCGACTGCCCGGACCCAAAAACTGGAAACGGGTCAAAAAAAACTTCC
>NW_021208201.1:0-1796 GCF_002162155.2 Triticum dicoccoides
AATATTCAAGAAGGGTCTACCAAATATAACGGGACAAAAGTCATCTTGTGGGGAACCCAGAACAAGAAAATTAATAGGGTATTTAACTTTCTCACACAAGACTTCAACATCTCTAACAATCCCAACTGGTGAAATAGTATCTCTATTGGCAAGCTTAATTGTAACATCAATACCTTCTAACTCAGCGGGTGCAATATCATGCATAATTTCTTGGTATAAGGAAATAGGTATTGCACTAGCACTAGCACCCATATCACATAAGCCATGATAACAATGATCTCCTATTTTAACAGAAATAACAGGCATGCCTACAACAGGTCTATGTATCTTAGCATCTGGTCTAGCAATATTAGCAGCTTCATCACAAATATAAATAACATGCCCATCTATATTATCATCCAAGAGATCTTTAACCATAGCAATACTAGGTTCAACTTTAATTTGCTTAGGAGGTGTATATGTTCTAGTATTACTCTTACGAACAACAGTTGAAGTTTTAGCATGATCCTTTATCCTAATAGGGAAAGGTGGTTTCTCAACATAAGTAGTAGGAACAATATGATCACTATAAGTGATAGTCTTTTCTTCAACTGTAATAGGTGCAACTACTTTTACTTCGATGGGAGGATTATATTTAAACCACTTCTCCTTAGGGAGGTCAACGTGAGCAGCAAAATATTCACAGAAAGAAGCTACTATCTCAGATTCAAGTCCATATTTAGCGCTAAATCCACGAAAAGCATCGGTATCCATAAGAGATTTAACACAATCAAACTTAGGTGTTATACCTTACTCCTTACCATCGTCGGAACCCCAATCTTCGGAGTTGCGTTTAATTCTTTCCAATAAGTCCCACTTGAATTCAGTAGTCTTCAACATATAAGAACCAACACAGGAAGTATCAAGCATGGTGCGATCATTGAGAGAAAGCCGAGCATAAATTTTTTGAATAATCATTTCTCTTGAGAGCTCATGTTTGGGGCATGAATATTGCATTGACTTAAGCCTCCCCCAAGCTTGAGTGATGCTTTCTCCTTCGCGAGGCAAGAAATTATATATGTAATTACGATCACGGTGAACAAGATGCATAGGATAGAACTTCTGGTGAAATTCCAACTTCAATCGTTTATATTTCCAAGATCCCGTATCATCACATAGCCTATACCATGTCAGTGCATCCCCTTCAAAGATAAAGGGAAAACCTTCCTCTTAACAACATCATCAGGAATACCTCCAAGCTTAAATAATCCACAAACTTCATCCACAAAGATAAGGTGTAAATCGGGTTGCAATGTTCCATCTCCTACAAAGGGATTAGCTAGCACTTTCTCTATCATACCCGAAGGAATTTCAAAGTAAACATTTTCAGTAGGTTTAGTAGGTTGAGGAGAAACTCTTTGCTCTACTGGTCGGGGCGAAGATACCCCAAACAAGCCCCTCAAAGGATTTGTTTCCATAGTAACAAGTGACAGAAAATTTCAGCACACTATATAAATGTTTCCTTACCAAGTTCCACTCACCAAAGGCGCTTCACTCCCCGGAAACGGCACCAGAAAAGTGTCTTGATGACCCACAAGTATAGGGGATCTATCGTAGTCCTTTCGATAAGTAAGAGTGTCGAACCCAACGAGGAGCGGAAGGAAATGACAAGCGGTTTTCAGTAAGGTATTCTCTGCAAGCACTGAAATTGTAGGTAACAGATAGTTTTGTGATAAGATAATTTGTATCGAGTAACAAGCAATGAAAGTAAATAAAGTGCAACAAGGTGTCCCAATCCTTTTTGTAACAAAGGACAA
>NW_021208202.1:0-1763 GCF_002162155.2 Triticum dicoccoides
AAGAGCCTACGTCTTAAGCATAGGGGACGACCTTCGTCCTTTCTCTCTATTCTGCCGTGGTCGAGCTTTAAGTCTTAACTTCGTACCTTACAACTCAGGCAAGAACTCCTTCTTTGACTGGTCCATCTTGAACACCTTCAAGATCATGTCAAGGTATGTGCTCATTTGAAAGTATTATTAAGCATTTTGATCTATCCTTATAGATCTTGATGCTCAATGTTCAAGTAGCTTAATCCAGGCTTTCCATTGAAAAACACTTTCAAAATAACCCTATATGCTTTCCAGAAATTCTACGTCATTTCTGATCAACAATATGTCAACAACATATACTCATCAGAAATTCTATAGTGCTCCCACTCACTTCTTTGGAAATACAAGTTTCTCATAAACTTTGTACAAACCCAAAAATTTTTGATCATCATCAAAGCATACATTCCAACTCCGAGATGCTCACTCCAGTCCTTAGAAGGATTGTTGGAGCTTTGCATACTTATTAGCATCTTTCGGGATTGACAAAACCTTCCGGTTGTATCACATACAACCTTTCCTCATTAAAATCGTCGAGGAAACAATGTTTTGAGATCCTATCTGCAAGATTTCATAAATAATGCAGTAATCGCTAATATAATTCCAACAGACTCTTAGCATCGCTACGAGTGAGAAAATCTCATCGTAGTCAACTCCTTGAACTTGTCAGAAAACATCTTAACGACAAGTCGAGCTTTCTTAATGGTGACATTTACCATCATTGTCCGTCTTCCTTTTGAAATCCATCTGTACTCATTAGCCTTACGACCATCGAGCCGTTCTGCCAAAGTCTACACTTTGTTTTCATACATGGATCCTCTCTCGGATTTTATGGCCTCAAGCCATTTATCGGAATCCAGGCCCACCATCGCTTCTCCATAGCTTGTAGGTTCATTGTTGTCTAGCAACATGACCTTCAAGACAGGATTATGTACCACTCTGAAGTAGTACGCATCCTTGTCATCCTACGAGGTTTGGGAGTGACTTGATCCGAAGTTTCATGATCAATATCATAAGCTTCCACTTCAATTGGTGTAGGTGCCACAGGAACAACTCCCTGTGCCCTGTCACACACTAGTTGAAGAGACGGTTCAATAACCTCATCAAGTCTCCACCATCCTCCCACTCAATTCTTTCGAGAGAAACTTTTCCTCGAGAAAGGACCCGATTCTAGAAACAATCCATATTGCTTTCGGATATGAATTAGGAGGTATACCCAACTGTTTTGGGTTTCCTATGAAGATGCATTTTATCCGCTTTGGGTTCGAGCTTATCAACCTGAAACTTTTTCATATAAGTGTCACAGCCCCAAACTTTTAAGAAACGACAACTTAGGTTTCTCTAAACCATAATTCATACGGTGTCATCTCATCGGAATTACGTGGTGCCCTATTTAAAGTGAATGTGGTTGTCTCTAATGCCTAACCCATGAACGATAGTGGTAATTCGATAAGAGACATCATGGTACGCACCATATCCAATAGGGTGCAACTATGATGTTCGGACACACCATCACATTATGGTGTTCCAGGCGGTATTAATTGCGAAACAATTTCCACAATGTCTTAATTGTGTGCCAAAACTCGTAACTCAGATATTCATCTCTATGATCATATCATAGACATTTTATCCTCTTGTCACAATGATCTGCTACTTCACTCTGAAATTACTTGAACCATTCAATAATTCAGACTTGTGTTTCATCAAGTAAATATACTCAACATTTACTCGAATCA
>NW_021208203.1:0-1332 GCF_002162155.2 Triticum dicoccoides
AAACGGTGAGTAAAAGTCATGAAACGGGCTAGAATCGGCCAAAACTGCGAGTGTTGATGACCGACACGTAAGAGCACCTTGGGGTTCAACAACTATGCAAATCGCTTTGGGCCCCCGAAAGGGTAAGTAATAGTCCACAAAACGTGTCAGAATTGGCAAAACTGTGAGTGTTGACGACAGACGCGTAAACACACCCGGGGGATTGTCAATCATGGAAATCGCTCTCGGACCCCAAAACGGCGAGTAATAGTCAACGAAACGGACCAGAATTGGCAAAAATTGTGAGTGTTGATGACCGACAAGTAAACGCACCTCGGAGTTCACAAATCATGGAAATCACGGAGACCCCAAAACAGTGAGTAATAGTCCACGAAACGGTCAGAATTCACCAAAACTGTGAGTATTGACACCGGACATGCAAACACACCATAGGGATCGTCAATCGTGAAAATCGCTCCGGGACCCTAAAACGGGCCAGAATCGTGAGTAATAGTCCACGAAACGGACCAGAATTAGCCAAAATTGTGAGTGTTGATGACCGACACATAAGCACACCTTGGGGTTCGACAACCATGGAAATCGCTTTGGGACCCCAAAATGGTGAGCAATAGTCCACGAAATGGGTCAGACTCGACAAAAACCGTGAGTATTGATGACCGACACGTAAGCGCACCCCGGGGTTCAAAAATAGTCCACAAAACGGGTCAGAATCGAAAAAACTGTGATTGTTGATGACCGACATGTAAGCTCACCTTGATTTTCAACAACCATGTAATTCGCTTTGGGACCCCAAGACCGTGAGTAATAGTGCACGAAACAGGTTAGAATCGACAAAAACCGCGAGTGTTGATAACCGACACGTAAGCGCACCTTGGGGTTTAACAACTATGCAAATCGCTTCGGTACCCCCAAACGGTTATTAATAGTACATGAAACGGGTTGGGATTGGCCGAAACTATGAGTGTTGACGACGGACATGCAAACGCACCCTGGGATTATCAATTGTGAAAATCGCTCCGGGACCCCAAAACGGTGAGTAATAGTCCACAAAACGGACAAGAATTGGCCAAAATTGTGAGTGGTTATGACCGACACATAAACGCAACCCGTGGTTCGTCAATCGCCGAAATCACTAAGGGACCTGAAAACTGAGTAATAGTCCAAGAAACGGGCCTGAATCGGCCCGCGAGTTTCGACAACCAACACGTAAGCACACATTGGGGTTCAACAACCATAGAAATCGCTTTGGGACCCCAAAACGGTGAGTAAAAGTCATGAAACGGGCTAGAATCGGCCAAAACTGCGAGTGTTGATGACCGACACGTAAGAGCA
>NW_021208204.1:0-1434 GCF_002162155.2 Triticum dicoccoides
GATGACGATAACGAATAGTAATATTATTAATGCCTCTACAATCAACACACATACGTGATGTACCATCCTTTTTCGGCACTAGAATAATAGGAACAGCACAAGGACTAAGGGATTCGCGTATATAACCTTTGTCGAGAAGCTCTTGTACTTGACGCATAATCTCCTTCGTCTCCTCTGGATTGGTACGGTATGGTGCACGGTTTGGCAGTGAAGCACCGGGAATTAAGTCAATCTGATGCTCAATCCCTCGAATAGGCGGTAATCCCGGTGGCACGTCTTGTGGAAAGACGTCAGCGAACTCCTGCAAAATGTTAGTGACAGCAGGAGGCAAAGAGGAAGGCACGTCCTCGAATGAAAATAATGCCTCTTTGCACACAAAAGCATAGCAAACAGATTTGCTGAAATCTAGCTCATCAATATCAGATTTGGTGGCAAATAAACATGCGCTTTTCAATTTAATTTCAGAAGCAACACTAGATGGTTTATTATTAGGCTTCATTTGTTGCTCAAATTCTTTTGCCACAATCTGATTTTCACTCTTATTCGTCTCCTGTTTTGCTTTATTAGCTCTATTAATATCATCTTTCAAAATGGAATCAGGAGTCATAGGAAGCAAAGTAATATTTTTATCCTTATGAACAAGAGTATAGTGATTGTTTCTACCATGGTGTACAGAATTTTTATCAAATTGCCATGGTCTACCAAATAATAAGGAACATGCTTGCATAGGTACCACATCACAATCAACATAATCAGCATATGTAGAGATACTAAAATGCACACGAACAGTACGTGTTACCTTAACCTTGCCGTTGTTGTTGAACCATTGGATGTAGTAAGGATGTGGATGTGGTCTTGTGGTGAGAGAAAGCTTCTCCACCATCTCCATGCTAGCCAAATTGTTGCAGCTCCCTCCGTCTATGATGACGCGCACAGAACGTTCCTTCACAACTCCCTTGGTATGGAACAAATTGTGCCTCTGATTTTGCTCAGCTTGTGGGACCTGCACACTCAAAACACGTTGAGCAACTAAACATTCATACCTGTCAGCGTCTTCAGGAGCCATGTATTGCGTCTCATGATCAGAATCATCTCCACCATGTTCTTCACGTGTAATAAGAGCCAAAGTCTCCTCATCATAGTCACTAGCGGACTCATATCCACCATCCGCGGTAGCAATCATCACACGCGGAGATTTGCATTCCCTCGCATAATGACCTCCTCCCTTACAACGACGACAAATAATATCACTTGTGTGCCCTGTTGATGCCATGGAAGAAGAAGAACGCTGTGCAGGCCCCGCAGGTGCGCTCTTGGCAGATAATGGTGGTTGTGCCTGTTTTCTTGTATCACGGCTGGAGGTGGCACCGGATGGAGGTGCTGGTGCAGTTGAAGTAGAAGATGCACGTGGTGTCCATGATGAAGGTCGGCCTG
>NW_021208205.1:0-1190 GCF_002162155.2 Triticum dicoccoides
CTCTGCACCGAGGCGGCGTTGCAGTGCATCAGGGAGAAGATGGACGTGATCGACTTAGAGGACGACACCATTGATGCCGAGATCTTGAACTCCATGGCCGTCACCAATGACCACCTTAAGACGGCTCTCATCGGCACCAACCCGTCCGCGCTTCGTGAGACCGTCGTCGAGGTGCCCAACGTCAACTGGAACGATATCGGCGGCCTCGACGGCGTCAAGAGGGAGCTGCAAGAGACCGTACAGTACCCGGTCGAGCACCCAGAGAAATTTGAGAAGTTCGGCATGTCGCCGTCCAAGGGCGTCCTCTTCTACGGGCCACCGGGATGTGGCAAGACCTTGCTGGCGAAGGCGATCGCCAACGAGTGTCAGGCCAACTTCATCAGCATCAAGGGGCCAGAGCTGCTCACCATGTGGTTCGGTGAAAGTGAGGCCAACGTGCGTGAAATCTTTGACAAGGCGCGCCAGTCTGCGCCGTGCGTCTTGTTCTTCGACGAGCTTGACTCCATCGCAACCCAGAGGGGAGGCAGGGTGGGGGATGCCGGCGGCGCGGCGGACAGGGTCCTGAACCAGCTGCTCACCGAGATGGACAGCATGAACGCCAAGAAGACGGTCTTCATCATCGGCGCCACCAATAGACCGGACATCATTGACTCGGCGTTGCTCCGTCCCGGCCGCCTGGACCAGCTCATCTACATCCCCTTGCCGGACGAGGCCTCGCGACACCAGATCTTCAAGGCCTGCCTCAGGAAGTCTCCTGTGGCCAAGGACGCCGACCTCGGTGCGCTGGCAAGGTTCACCGCCGGCTTTAGCGGTGCCGACATCACGGAGATCTGCCAAAGGGCGTGCAAGTACGCCATCAGGGAGGACATTGAAAAGGACATAGAGAGGCAGAGGATGGAAAAAGACACCATGGAGATGGACGGCGGGCAGGAAGAGGAGGAGGTAGCAGAGATTAAGGCGGCTCACTTCGAGGAATCGATGAAGTACGCGAGGCGGAGCGTGAGCGACGCCGCCATCAGGAAGTACCAGGCATTCGCGCAGACGCTGCAGCAGTCTAGGGGGTTCGGCACCGAGTTTCGCTTCCCGGCGCAGCCACAGGCGGCGGAAGCTGCTGTCCACACCTCCACGGCAGCTGATGAGGATGAAGACGATCTGTACAAGTAATCCAATAATCATTGTTAGAACATGAA
>NW_021208206.1:0-2027 GCF_002162155.2 Triticum dicoccoides
GAAGCTGGCAGAGGTTTGCTGCAGATCAGGGATCTGCTCCGGGCAGCAGGAGATCAGAATTCAGCCGTGTCTCAGTCGCGCAACAGAATTCACAGTCGATCCGTCACTGTGAATACGGTTCAGTCGGCTCACAGCCCCAGATCGCCTCCGCGGCGTGAAGGGCGCGAGAATCGGCGAGATCAATATGGCGACAGACTCGACCGAGATGATAGGCGTCGAGTGCCCAATTCCCCTCTGAGGGGTGGGTCTTACGCTCCTCGGCAGCCAGATAACATGCGTCAGTACAGTACAGGGCGAAGGGTTCCAGTCGACCCCAGAGAACCAGGCTTCGACGCGCGATCCATTATCGTGCAAGGTTTGGTCGACCGGAACAGAGCCCATCGGGGCGGACTCGACAGAGATGCGCCCACAAGCAGTCGAGTGCATGTTTCTGGTCCTGAATGTTTCAGCAGAGCTATCAGAGCCGCAGTTATCCCTCCCAATTTCAGGTTGGCAACAGGAGTCAGCAAGTTCACTGGTGAGTCTAAGCCTGAAACTTGGCTTGAAGACTACCGAGTGGCAGTTCAGATTGGTGGTGGGAACGACGAGGTGGCCATGAAACACTTGCCCCGCATGCTGGAAGGTTCTGCCAGGGCATGGTTGACTCAATTACCTCCTAGCAGCATTTACACTTGGGAAGATCTGTCCCGAGTGTTCATCAGAACGTTTGAAGGAACTTGCAAGCGACCAGCTGGATTGACAGAGTTGCAAGTCTGCGTGCAGAAGGCTAATGAGACCCTCAGAGAGTATATTCAGAGGTGGATCACTTTGCACCACACTGTGGAGAATGTGTCTGATCATCAGGCAGTCTGCGCCTTCAAGGATGGCGTCAAGAACAGAGAACTGAGTTTGAAGTTTGGTCGAACCGGTGACATGACCTTGAGTCGGATGATGGAGATTGCTACCAAGTACGCCAACGGCGAAGAAGAAGACCGACTCCGAAGCGGCAAGCACAAGCCGAGTCAGTCGGAAAAAGGAAACACCAGTCGGAAACAGAAGCGGAAGGCTGAACCAGCAGCTCCTGGAGAGGCTCTGGCCGTGACTCAGGGAAAGTCTAAGGTGACCCCAAAAGGATCCTGGAACCCCAAGAAGGTAAAGGATAAAGAAGGGAACGACGTGATGGATATGCCATGTCACATCCATACGAAGAAAGACGAAGAGGGGAATATCATCTACCCGAAGCACACCACTCGCCAATGTCGACTCCTGATCCAGCAGTTTCAGTGAAAACAGTCTAAGGACAAGGAGAAGGAGTCAGACAAGGCCGAAGACAAGGAGGACAGTGAGGAAGGATATCCGCATATCAACTCCACTCTGATGATCTTTGCAGATGTGGAAAGCAGGAGTCGACTGAAAGTCATTAACCGAGAGGTGAACATGGTTTCCCCCGCAAAAGCAAATTATCTGAAATGGTCCCAAACACCCATCACATTCGACCAATCTGATCACCCGACTCATATTGCCACCCCTGGGAGGCAAGCTTTGGTGGTCGATCCAGTTGTCGAAGGCACTCGACTGACAAAGGTGCTGATGGATGGTGGAAGTGGGCTGAACTTGTTGTATGTAGACACACTGAAAGTAATGGGCATTCCGATGTCCCGACTGAGCACTAGTAACATGAGCTTTCATGGAGTTATACCAGGGAAGAAGGCTGAGTCACTCGGCCAAATAGCTTTGGATGTGGTGTTTGGTGATTCGAAACATTTTCGCAAAGAAAAGTTGACGTTTGAGGTCGTGGATTTTCAGAGTGCATATCATGCCATTTTGGGGAGACCAGCTTACGCACGGTTCATGGCTCGACCATGCTACGTGTACCTCAAATTGAAGATGCCCGGCCCCAAAGGAGTGATCACTGTCACCGGTGATCGGAAAAAGGCAGAAGAGTGCTTTCAGAAGGGCTCCAAGATTGCCGATTCTCAGGTGACAGCGGTCGAGTTCGAAGAATACAAGCAAAACGCAGATCCGAGTGACTTGCTGCGATCAAAGAA
>NW_021208207.1:0-1544 GCF_002162155.2 Triticum dicoccoides
CGTACCATCCTTACGTTCCTTAGGTTTGAAAATGCCACTGCGACTGCGTGTATGTGGTCGGGACACAGGAACCACCGAGGTCGACGGAGCAGCCTGCAACGGGCTGGAGGACGGCGACGTTGACGAGTCAGCCGGTGACGAGGAGCCAGTCACGGTAGCCTCGGACTCGGTTGGCGAAGAAGGCCGACCCACCGGCGAAACCGGCAGAGCAGACGAAGCAGCTGGCGACTCCGGCATCACAGACCGGGCCGATGGCGAGCTCGGCATAGTGGGCCGTGGCGCGGCCGGTGTCGCGGGCCGATCCGCTGATGAAGGCGACGTGAGGACCCGAGCCGCGGGCGAAGACGGCGTGACGGGCCGAGCCGCGGGCGACTCGGCGGCCGCTGGCGAAACGGACCTAGCAGTGGAGATGCTCGGCGCGACGGGCTCGTCGGGTGACCATGCATGGGCACGCGAATCGATGCCATGCAACATAGGGCGATCGACGTGCCCACCAGAAGACGACGATGATGATGGTGAATCCTCCAACAGCTCCAAATGAGTTCCACGTCCGGTTCCTGCACCATGGTTAGGTAACAGCAAAGGAGAGTATGCAACATCATCAAATTGGTCAGAAGCAACAGAGGATGAATGCAGGGATGGTGGTTCGACAGTGGACACAGGAAGGTTGGCAAAGGGAAAAACATGCTCATCAAACACGACGTCCCGAGATATATAGACACGATTAGTGGGAACATGAAGACATTTGTAACCTTTATGAAGAGAGCTATAGCCAAGAAAAACACACTTCTTAGAATGAAACTCAAGCTTGCGCTTGTTATATGGACGAAGATGCGGCCAGCAAGCACACCCAAATACCTTGAGAAAGGTATAATCAGGTTGTTCATTAAGGAGAACCTCAATGGGAGTCTTCATGTTTAAAACACGAGTAGGAGTACGGTTGATGAGAAAGCATGCAGTGTTGAAAGCATCACTCCAAAACCGAAACGGAACAGATGCATGGGCCAAAAGAGTAAGACCAGCTTCAACAATATGACGATGCTTACGTTCGACTGAACCATTCTGCTGATGTGTATGTGGACATGCTAAACGATGAGCTATCCCAAGCGACTGAAAGAAAGAGTTGAGGTTGCGATACTCGCCCCCCCCCCCCAGTCTGACTGGACATGAACAATTTTGTGCTTGAGAAGACGTTCAACATGTTTTTGAAACTGAACAAAAATATCAAACACATCAGATTTGCGTTTAATAAGATAAAGCCAGGTAAAGCGACTATAAGCATCAACGAAACTGATATAGTAATTATGACCACTGACAGAAGTCTGAGCAGGACCCCATACATCTGAAAACACAAGTTCTAAAGGATGTTTCACCTCACGACTGGACTCCGAAAAAGGAAGTTGATGACTCTTCCCCTGCTGACAAGCATCACACACTGCTACATCTTTATGACTAGACAAACTAGGAAGCTCATGACGACGCAAAATATGACGGACAATAGGTGTGGCCGGGTGACCAAGACGAGCATGCCACTGTGACGGAGA
>NW_021208208.1:0-1663 GCF_002162155.2 Triticum dicoccoides
GAAGGTTCACTAGGTAGACCACAATTTCACGCTTAAGAAGGTGGTAATCGATTGTCAATGTAGCGAGGAGTTGAGTTGCCATGACACCACGACGAAACATCCTGGAGAAGGGTGATTCGTAGATTATTATCTTAAGTGGCAAAAAGAATTACCTTTGATATATAGATCATTGAGACTCTCTATATCAGCCGAAGGCAAATCACAGCAATCGATTAGCGGGGGTCGGTAGAATGGCATACTCGGACTTGGATGATGTGGATTACCTTGTTGAAGACAACGTAATGGATGAATTTGCTTATCACCGGAAATGGAAGAGACCCATAGTAGAATGGCACATTGGCGGTGCAAGCTAGGAACAAAATGCAAATGCTGAGAATAATTCTGGTAACTGGGGAAGAACCCAACAATAGGGAGTAAATTCACTGTTGAGTAGGTCATAGCATTACCGAGGGGACTGAGAGCAAACCCAGCTAGTGCCGATGATAACACGTAGCGCTTGTGCGTGCTCTCAAGAACTTGAGCATTTCCATATTCATCAGGGATTTACCAATATCCGTGTCAAGGATCCTGGCAACACAACATACCACCATGATGAACAACGATGGACGATGCAGATGCATAGGAAGATAACATCAACTCAGGTTTCACCCTAGCGAGGCCAAGGAAACAAAATTTGGGTGATCGACCGAGAGACATTTAGCACTCCGCTTCTAATGTTCTCCTTGACGTGCTAGTGTAACCCATTCATAGATATGGTTTGATAACTAGAACATCAAGTAAAGGTCGGACTTCGGGAGCAATAGAATCCATAAGAAACAGTTACGGAGGTAAATCCTACGAAATCCTTATGGGGAGGTGGCCAACTTCCTCAAACAAGATACTACAATAATAGGTCTTCCGGCTGGGTGTGTTGGCCACGACATCCACTTTACCGGTTATCGAGGGACCAATATTATAGTTCTTGGGAAATGTTCCAACCATCATATCTGCCTGAGATTCAGATCTGGTTGGTGTCAGGTTATTCCAGACTCATCGAGTCCAGGAAGAAAAATGAAAGTTTACAACACAAATCGACGAGATGACGTTACGAGATTCTCGGGAAATGAACTACGATAGCAAGCTCCAAAACATGAGCTGGTTCTGCTACAAACATGTGAACACGTTGTCCCAGACAAGCATGCCCACATGGTAGTCTTACAATAAAACACTACCGAGTTCTGGTTGGGAGCCATCATCGAGGATATCGAAGTCTTTACGCAAGTCCATGGATTAGATCCCAAGCATAGACTTCTTTTCCTTGAACAAGTCAATCAGTGGCTTGGTGTGCTAGGATATACATATGGAATGAAGATGATCAGTCTAACAGACCACAGAATTCTTCGCACGTGCATGACTGACTTGGGACGATTCCAAAGGAAGTAAAAACATGCTTTCTCGAATTCACGGCGGCAACCTACATCAAAATGCACGTGAATCAAAGGAAGTCACTCCTTTCATCAAACAAGTACTTCATGAGCTAGTATGAAGAAAATGCTTTCAAAAGTTTCCAACACTAACTTAATGTTCAACAACATCATGGAGGAGATAAGGATGTTGTCAATGGGCTCAACAACAACTCATCGGAATTTCCATATCACTGGACTTCCACCATCGTGTGAACACA
>NW_021208209.1:0-1225 GCF_002162155.2 Triticum dicoccoides
GTTTTGGTGTTACTTTACAGATGCAGGAAAGTGTTGAAAGATGAGCATTTGGGTTACCAGCTTCATGTAACACATATCTATATGTAAAATAATTTGTGTGTGGAGAAATATGCACTGCAGGTCCTATATATTGAAACTGGGTGCATCTTCTTTGGCTTTATCTTCAATGCCACCACTGTACTGTGAACTGAATCGTACTATCATACATGCTTTCAGGTGTGTGGGGTCAAAGATAGAGATTATGTGGTTAAAGTAATTCAAAAGGAGAAATGCATATGATCTTCACATGTTTTAGTTAAGAAAGTAAAGAAAGGAATTGCAAATTGCAGAAAACAAAAAAAGAAAAAAAGGATTTGTAGTCTGTCAGACAACCTCTAGGCCACCCTGTAGAGACAGAAGCCAATCCAGGATCAAGTGTTTGCCTCCTTATTGGTAAAGGATGCAGCAGTACGAGCCTATAGAACAGATCCTGTTCAAGTAAGGTCGTACTACATCAACAGCATCTCGCATTATAAACTGGTCCAGCATGGCCTACACTAGCGAGGTGGGACTAATTAGGGAGCAGGCATGCAGTGCTGCACTTCCTCGGGCAGAGAGCATGAAAGAAGGTTCCTCGGCCCATGTAGCTGGGCATGAGAATGAGCAAAGCCCGGCCCATCAGAGGAACGTTTAGCTGTGGAGATTTTGATAGTTTTTTGTTTTCTTTAGCTTTTATGCCAAATGAAATTGCGGTCGGCCATTACAAAAGTAGCAGACACACTGCCAGGTTAGAGAGAAGAGTAAAAACATGCAATAACAAAACTGAGAGAAAAACGGGCGTGTTGTATAACTCTGAAACATGACTGACAGAACATAGACTAGTCTGTTGAAGTACTTTTGTTCCATTTACATCCAGCTGTTCAAAAGTACTATAGCAGGAAAACTACTTGCTGCAACCTACATGGAGCACGACGATCCTAGGCACCCGGGCCGGCAAGCCGAAGGGCCGGGCATGCAGAAACTGCCAGCCTGAACATGGTTTCAAACTTAAACCCACTTTCAAACATGGTTTCAACGGGATGAATTGAAGGCAAGATGGGCAGGGGCAGTACCAAAAATATGACCAGCAGCAAGGATTAGTGTATCTTAATTTCTCAGCATCTCTCTAAAACAGGATCAGTTCATCGCGTCTGGGCACCATGCACCTTCAGCTCACCTGGTTGGCTGGTTCATCGGGCACACCGAC
>NW_021208210.1:0-986 GCF_002162155.2 Triticum dicoccoides
AAATGTCACGCTTTGAGTACCGGAGTCCTGTTAGCCCGCTACAGCCCGGTTTACCGGAGTCCTGCTAGCCCAGTGCTACAGCCCGGACCCACTTGCTGATGACCGACACGTTCGAAGCTGGGTCATGGATGCCTGTCCCTGTAAGTCTGTGCCACTTTGGGTTTACGACTAGTCATGTCAGCCCGGGCTCTTTAGCATATGGATGCTAGCGACACTATCATATACGTGAGCCAAAAGGCGCAAACGGTCCCGGGAAAAGGTAAGACGACACCCGTGGGGATACCGTGCGTGAGGCCGCAAAGTGATATGAGGTGTTACCAGCTAGATCGATGTGACATCGAGTCGGGGTCCTGACAGCGTTGGCATCAGAGCCGGACTGCCTGTAGGTTCTCCAAGCCAAATTGGTCGATGTTGAGTCTAGAAATTCTTTAGTTATATGTAGGGGAATTGTTTGTGGGATGGAACGTAAGGCTCTTTTTACTCCTTGTACCTTATGACTTCTGATCTGAGTCAGTCCATTCTTCTACCGGGGGTTAAGGAATTAGGATCTGTTCTCTCTATCAGGATCACGAGTTACTAATCAGTAGTACCTTATAAGTTTGGTGGTTACAAGCCTAGTTCAGATCTACTACCACATTATGTTGCCAGAATGGTTTCAGAACTTTGATATGATGATGTTGAGTGTGTACGAAATCCTTTGTCAAATGTCTCAAAATCCTTTTTGAGCATTTACAGCTGTTATGCTGCCGAAATTTTGCTAGAAA
The DNA here is from genome assembly GCF_002162155.2 of Triticum dicoccoides. Lineage (NCBI taxonomy): Eukaryota > Viridiplantae > Streptophyta > Magnoliopsida > Poales > Poaceae > Triticum > Triticum dicoccoides. Next base: position 765 of record NW_021208210.1, read on the forward strand.
TTCTAATGCCTTTGCATTATGATTGTGCTTTCAGATGGCCACTCGCGACCTCAATCAAGTGGTTCGCCTGACTCGATGCCTAGATGTACCCGGCCATACTGCTAAGTTGGTCAGGGTAATGACTGAGGCTGGATATCGCTGGTATCCCGAGTACACGGTCGAAGAGCAATTCCGAGATTTTAATCAAAGCCAGTATCTCTGCACTGTCAGGATATTTCCATC
>NW_021208211.1:0-739 GCF_002162155.2 Triticum dicoccoides
GAATCATTTTTGAAAATGACCCAAATAAAAATTTCTCCAAAAGGGTCCAAGAAAATGCTCATGTTGCTCTCTGATAATATTGGACAGAGATAAAAATCAAACCAATATTTTTAAGAGCTCATGGATATTTATTTTGGCCATTTGGATTAATCCGATAAATATTTGCATTGGAAATATATTAGTTATATATATTAATATATGTCCAAAAATTATGCCATTTATAAAGGAGCTCTGGAATAATATAGTTAGCTCCTGCAAAAATTGGCATAAGGTAATTAAATGATTTAATATTTTAATTAAATCAAAACAAATGTCAGAAAATTTAGAAAAAGAAATAAAACAGGAAAAACCTTACCTGGGCTTCTGCCTGGCGCCTCTGGCCCAGCAGCAGCAGGCCGGCCCAGCCAGCAGGCGGCCCAGCCCGCCTCCTCCTCTGTCGTCTTCGTCCTCGACAGAGGGAGGGGAGCGTGCCCGGCACGCGCGCGCGCCACCGCGCCACGCCACCAGTCTCCCTGCTTGCCTGGCGCCCCCCTCGTCGCTCTGGACGATCCCGCGCGTCGCCACACCCCCCCCGTACCCTCTCACTCTTCCCCCGATTCTTCCTCTCCTCTCCCTCGCTCTCTCTCTCCCGTGTCCGAACGCGTCGGTCGCCGCCGTTCGCCATAGCCGCCGCCACCGGCCTCCCCTCGCCTCCCCGACACGCGCAGGAGCTCCGCCCCCTCGCCCTGAAGTTCCCCGT
>NW_021208212.1:0-1996 GCF_002162155.2 Triticum dicoccoides
GCGACCACCTCAACCCTGGCGGGATCGGCGGGTCGCCGACTCAGAGCGGGGCGACGCAAAACTCAAGCCTACCACCCAGTCGTCTATCCTTGTCCTACTCCGCGAGCTCCAAAATGTTTCGTAGCTGGGGCAGGGGCAGACTGCAAAGTTGATTCCTCTGCTTCTCTCTTTTGCTAAGAATTAAAGAAGATGTATTCACTCCAAAGGAGCGGCTTATGCTTCTCAGAGCAAGGGACTGTAAATGGAAGTTCAGCTGCTTCCAAGCTCTTACTCGCTCAAGTTCTTGTGACCTCCTTCCATTCCATTTGCAAGCTACTAGTAGCTGTCCAAACTCAGTTGTAAGAGGAAATGTTAACTGACTGACCAACATTCAGTATGGCGCTTGGAAGAACTTCAGGCCAGCAAACATTTGGCTCTGACTTGCGTGAGGTTGCATTGACGTGGCAAAAGAATGAGGCGGCCTCCACACAGCAGCTGACATGTGGGTCCACGTCACTGCACCAGCTCGAACTGCTTTAATTATATATTTTTTACCTCATTTGCTTTACAAGCACTATATGAAAATAAAAACTATTAGAACTATGGCTTAGAGGCAGTGTTGGTGCCCAAGACACACTGTGTGTTCCTCAAGGTAATATTAATGGCGTACAAAAGTTGCTCGACTAACAGGATGGCAGACAACAACGAGATTTATCTTTACCTTTACACCCCTGTGTATCTTTAAACCCACCAAGCAAAGAATCTGGTGATGCATGGATGTGATGTGTATCATTGTATGAAGCAAAGAATTTGCAGCTTTTACTTAGAGAGAGAGAGAGAGAGAGAGAGAGAGAGAAAGCAAAGAGAGAAGGAAAGCAGACGCAAGGAATGTTGGTAAGGGCTATCCGGCTATGCTTCTGCATAGCCGTTTCCCTTACCTTGCTATCTGAAGCATAACTCTGCCTGCAACTTCCAGTTTCCTAACCAACGGTCTAGTTTGCTTGTGTACTGTATCTACGCTTGTGCCAATTGATCACGGTAAACTTACCAATCGCTATATATGCAAGTCTTCTTTCAACAAGGCATCAAGTCGTAACTTGTCCAAATGCTTGTGTCGGTAGGCGGGCTGAACGCAGCAGCGGCCGGCGGCCCTGGCGTCACACCGCGGGGTACCCTGGTCTGGTCTGGTCTCTGGTCGGACAGGTGAAGTTGCTCTGTTCTTGAGTTTGAGAAATGTGGCACGGGCAGACTGCAAAGTTGATTCCTCCGCTTCTCTCTTTTGTCGAGAATTAACAGGTGTCAGATTTCTTCACAGAGCAATTCATCAATGCTTTGTAGCTGACATTCCGAAGGAGCCGCCTATGCTTCTCCGAGTAAGGACTGTAATGGAAGTTCAGTTGCTTCCAAGCTCTTACTTGGTCAAGTTTTTTGTGATCTCGTTCCACCGACTATATATGCTTCCTATGAAGTTTATGTTATCTTGGTGAAGTTCAGTTGTTTTGTAGCTGTCTAAACTCATTGGTAAGGGGAAATATTAATTGATTGACCAAAGGTGGTTAATCCATCACACACACCTCAATCTAAAGGTGGTTAATGTTGCAGATGATGGATAAGTCTACGTACTAGGGTCTTTGTGGGGCTGCAACACATGGTCCTTGTGGCAGTTAGGATAGAGTCCTTGACCATCAAGGACTGGCAGTTGAGATAGCATCTTAGACTAGCATCTTGGATTGGCATCTTAGCAGCATCTTAGCATATGCTTGGCTGGCTAGCACCCTATAAATATGTATCCCCAACCCCTCAGGTTGGCATGGCATTGTGTGAGAAATAAACCAACGAAAATTGTCCCAACTCTCCTAGTGTCATCCACAACTATCAATGCTCAGGTTCAAAGGTCTAACAAGTGGTATCAGAGCCTCGTTATCTTGCACGCTGAGCATTTCCTGTGAGCAGCCTAAGTCGGTAGCAGCATCTGCTCGTCTGCCTCTGGTTACCTCCTCCCTCCGGACTGTCGAGC
>NW_021208213.1:0-1179 GCF_002162155.2 Triticum dicoccoides
GCTTGATCAGAAGTATCTTGATCATTTTCATTAACTTCCTCTCTAGTCGGTGCAGGCACCTCAGGAACATTTTCTTGAGTTGCGCCATTTTCCGGTTCAAGAGGTAATACTTCATCAAGCTCTACTTTCCTCCCACTTACTTCTTTCGAGAGAAACTCTTTCTCCAGAAAGGACCCATTCTTGGCAACAAAGATCTTGCCTTCGGATCTGAGGTAGAAGGTGTACCCAATAGTTTCTTTTGGGTATCCTATGAAGACGCATTTTTCCGACTTGGGTTCGAGCTTTTCAGGTTGAAGTTTCTTGACATAAGCATCGCATCCCCAAACTTTTAGAAACGACAGCTTAGGTTTCTTCCCAAACCATAATTCATACGGTGTCGTCTCAACGGATTTCGACGGAGCCCTATTTAAAGTGAATGCGGCAGTCTCTAAAGCATAGCCCCAGAAAGAAAGCGGTAAATCGGTAAGAGACATCATAGATCGCACCATATCTAACAGAGTGCGATTACGACGTTCGGACACACCATTACGCTGAGGTGTTCCAGGCGGTGTGAGTTGTGAAACTATTCCACATTTTCTTAAGTGTGCCCCAAACTCGTGACTCAAGTATTCTCCTCCACGATCTGATCGCAGAAACTTGATTTTCCTGTCATGTTGATTTTCAACCTCACTCTGAAATTCCTTGAACTTTTCAAAGGTTTCAAACTTGTGTTTCATTAAGTAGATATACCCATACCTACTTAAATCATCAGTGAGAGTGAGAACATAACGATAGCCACCGCGAGCCTCAACACTCATCGGACCGCACACATCAGTATGTATGATTTCCAATAAGTCGGTTGCTCGCTCCATTGTTCCTGAGAATGGAGTCTTGGTCATTTTACCCATAAGGCATGGTTCGCACGTGTCAAATGATTCATAATCAAGAGACTCTAAAAGTCCATCAGCATGGAGCTTCTTCATGCGTTTGACACCTATGTGACCAAGGCGGCAGTGCCACAAGTATGTGGGACTATCATTATCAACCTTATTTCTTTTGGTACTCACATTATGAACATGTGTAGCATCACGTTCGAGATTCATAAAGAATAAACCATTCACCATAGGAGCATGACCATAAAACATATCTCTCATAAAAATGGAACAACCATTATTCTCAGATTTAAAAGAGTAGCCATCT
>NW_021208214.1:0-1554 GCF_002162155.2 Triticum dicoccoides
TTTTTTTACCGGAGTTCTTCATGGAGGCTCCACATGGTGGTTCGTCAAGGATTCTTTTCATTATTCAATTGTTCTTCAAGATTTCTCTTGAAGTTAAGATTAGCCAAGCTATACTCTAAAATAAACATGGTGTTCAACTCATGTTTTGCTTTGAGGAGCTCAAGTATTCTTCATCTTGCATTCCAAAGTGCAATTCTTTCTACCTTATCTTTAGAGGTGGTGTTATGTCACTCTTGACAATTTCCTTCACGTTTCATGATTCATATGTTGTCAAGAATGAGGTATTTTAAATCCCTCGATCTTTTGTTGGAGTTATATTGGGTTATATCTCACCTACAGCCTTCCCTAAGGAATGTAGCTATTTGTGGTGCTTATCAGTGATCCAATTTTCTCCTTCTCATCTCGGTGAAGAAGTTTTTCATCTCTTTGGTGCTCCCAATCTATTCAATGGTTTCCATTAGTGGTCGGTTGTCACCTCATAGTCTCGAGATGTTTTCCATAAGCCCACAACAACCGTGTGCTTCTTGTTGTTGATTTTCCAACAACTCCATTCGATTCTTCTTTGCAAGGATGCTTTCCAAGTTCACTTGTGGCAAAAGTTGTCATTTTCTTCTTCGTCCCTTTATCCCAATGATCTAACTTCTATTCTTTCGTTACGAAGGCATTGTGATGTTGTGCTCTTCACACATCACCTCGTTTTTTTAGGATCGTGTTCTTTTCTTGCTTATCCATTTAACCGGAGTGTTGTATCATCTCTTCAATATCTTTTCATCTCATCAAGGTTTCTTCTCTTTGCTACCGGAGTGCTGTCCAAATTCTGCCATTCTTGTTCCTTGGCTATCTCATTATACCGATGTACTTCGCCACCTCCAACATGCATCGACACTGCTCCAAGTTCGTCTGCATCGCTGTAACGCCCCGGATACAACTTTCCATATTTGTAACTCCAACTCTTGCCTTTTCCGGAGATGCGATATGATATTTCCTTCGTGGTTGGGTTTTTGTTGTTTGTTTTGCATTGTGTCCATGTCTTGCATTTCATCTCATAGCATCATGCGCATTGCATCTGCATTTTTTCATAAAACGTGCATCCGTTGTTAGTTGCTGCTTCTTCCTCGTCTCTGTTGGCCTTTCTCAGACCGACCATTCTGTTGTTGCCTGACCATTTGACCCTCTTTGCACAATACTCAAACCCCTCGCGCGCGTCCGAAAGTTGTCCCGAACCCGACCTGCTCAGTCATCATCGTTGGATTCAGTCCATCCCCAAACATCTATAAAACATCTCTGTTTCCTTATTTGAGCTTCCCTAGCCTGTTTTTCTCGACCTTCCGATTACGATCAGAGGGACCAAATAGTCCCTTGCCTAGTCCACCTAGCTATTTAAGTAGTCAAACCCTAGCTCTATCCGTCCCATCCATTCTATCCGTCCCATCCTCCGCCACCTCCTCGTTTTCATCTCCTGCCCAATCCATCCACCGACCAGCCTCCTCCTTCCTCGGGATCGAACCCGAGCCAACGCGTGAAGCTCCTCATCCCCTCCTCCTCGATTTCAGT
>NW_021208215.1:0-1056 GCF_002162155.2 Triticum dicoccoides
GTGTCCTCTGGATTTACCGCACGTGAAATACCATGTGTGCATGAACAATTGCATCATTTATCGGGACGAGCACGCGGAGTCTACAATATGTCCGGTGTGCGGTGTCACTCGATACAAGAAGAGGAAGAAAGCTCCTCGAAAAGTGGTGTGGTACTTTCCGATCACTCCTCGTCTGCAGCGGTATTTCGCGGATCCTAAGGTAGCAAAGCTCCTGCGTTGGCACGCGGATAGGGAGGAGAAGAAGCGAGAAGATGACGCAAATGATCCGGAGATAGATAAAAAAGACAAGATGCTGAGTCACCCTAAGGATGCGAGCCAGTGGCAAGCATTGAACTTCGAATACCCAGAATTTGGGAACGATCCAAGGAACATCGTGCTGGGCGCGAGCACCGATGGAGTCAATCCGTTTGGCAGCCAGAGAAGCACACATAGCACCTGGCCTGTGTTTGTGTGGATGTACAAACTTCCCCCCTGGTTGTGCATGAAGAGGAAGTACATTCACATGAGTATGCTAATTGAAGGGCCGAAACAACCAGGGAACGACATCAATCTGTATCTGGGGCTGCTGAAAGAGGAGCTTGACACGCTGTGGAAAACGCCAGCCAATACGTGGGACGCTGCAGAGAAAGAATATTTCCCTATGAGAGCCGCACTGCTCATGACGGTGCACGACTATCTCGGTTACGGATATCTTGCGGGGCAGGTAGTCCATGGATTTTCTGGATGCGTAAGGTGCATGGATGACACAACGTATCGCCAGCTAGATAGAGATCCCGGGTCTTCGAAAACCGTGTTCATGGGACATCGAAGGTGGCTTCGCGATGATGACCCGTGGAGGAAACGCAAGGATCTGTTCGATGGTGAAACCGAACCCCGAAAACGCCCGTGTACGAGGAGCGGCGAGGAAATAGACAAGCTGTTGAAAAATTGGAAAGACTGCCCACTGCCGGGAAAGAAGCAAAAGGCGCCAGAGCCGGGAAAGAAGCGAAAGGCGCCAGAGCCGCTGCTGAAGGTATGGAAAACGAGGTCTGTTTTCTGGGACTTGCCGTACTGGAA
>NW_021208216.1:0-2571 GCF_002162155.2 Triticum dicoccoides
TCTATGCAATTAAATCTATATTACCGTTGGGCAAAATATTAGAAATAAATGCACCTTTAAATTTCAGTAATAAAACATGATCATGTTATTAAACAACGTTGTTCATAAAAAATAACATAATCATATTCATTTTAATAATCACTTTAACATGCTCTTAAAAAACTTAATACTATATAAACTTTTATTTTCTATGTAAAAGAGCATTAATAATTTACGCAGCGGAAAAATATTCATGAACTTTTAATTCTTTACAGAAACTTGTCCTTAAAAGATTCATGTTATTTTCTATATAAATTCATGAGCATTTCTTTTCTGAAAATTTTCTGTTTGCATTTTCAGAAAAATTTTCTGTCACTTTTCTATTTTCTAGACAAAATTTTCGCTGGAAAAAATTGCATAGGAAAGCTATTTAAAATCTGACCAGAAATTGGACTGGAACTATTAAAAAAGGAAAAAAGGAAAATTGTTGCACAGCCAGCCTCGGCCCAGCCCGCGCGGCTGCTGGCGTTGGCCCAGCGCGCGCCTTCTCTTTCAGACCAATGGCCCGCAACTGCTTTAGGTTTTCGATCAGGGCCGTCCGTCGCGATTCGACGGTCCAGCGCCGATCTCGCCCGAACAAAACAGGAGTCGATCCCCAGCGACCGAAAACCTAGCGCCATTCCTTCCCAGCCCCCGCGCCTCTCTCACGCACTCCGCTGACGGCGGAGAGACGGGCTTCGCCCTGGCCACCGGCGACGACGGCGGATGCCACCGCGCCGCGCGGGCCTCTCCTTCCCGTTCCATGAGAGAGAGGAAGACAGAGAGGCTACCCCTTTTTCTTTTTAGCGAGAGGAAGAGCGCGGCCAGATCGCGCCGTGGCTATCCTCCTCGTCGGTCGCGCGTCCTCCCTAGCAGTGAGCGCGCCGCCGCCGAGGGATTTGGCCGCGGTGCTAACCCCCTTCTTTCTTTTGTGTCTTTTTCCTTTCTTTTCCGCGAGCAATTGCTAGCTCCGGTGGTTCTTCATCCCCGCACCTCGGCTTGCCGATGCGTGTGGGGATCGAGAGGAACAGGCGCGGCCGTGCGGCGGCGCTCTTTGCCGGTGAGGCCCAAGGCCAAAATCCGGTGGTTTACTTTGCCCTGTCTAGGGTTCTTGGGGGAGGGGATCTCTTTTTCTTTTTCTGTTTTTGTTTCTTTGTACCGAAATCATCTAGCCAGTGGCTCTGATACCATTGATAAACCCACTTGGATCGTGTAGGCTAGATCTTTCTGGTAACCTACCTTCCTTGGGTGCGGATGAGCTCGATCCAGAGCCGGCCATGGTGAAGTAGAGGCCGGTGATAGCAGAGAGAGCGAGATGGAGAGGTGGCAGTGGTGCTTCCCGTGAGCAATGCGATTGCCCTAGATCGGAAGGGGATTTCGGTGGGGAGTCTGGCAGCACGGTTAACCTCGTACCGTGTGCCCCGGCCCCCACCTCTCTATATATCGCAGATCACAGGGGGCCACCAACCATAAGAGGGTTGGGCGCCCCCGATCAGGGCGCGAATAGACCAGGGCCCGATGGGCCGTTGGGCCCACTCGATGGAGAGATCAACCTAACAGTATGCTGACAACTGCTGCTACAATTTTTTGTTATCTGAAATTGTTGACAAGCAACGTACTAGTAGGCTGACAACTGTGTTGCTGCCGCCTCGCAGCGCCGCTTCTTCTTCTACCTTGAGCTGCCTCGGACAACTCTCCCTCTCTCTCTATCTCTCAAGAACACACCACGCACACACACAAGCACCAAGGAAGAAAAACACATGGCTTTGCCAATAGACACCTCCTTGATGCACACCGTAGCTACATTGTTTTGCCAGCCCTCTCTGCTTCTTCTCATTTCTCATTGTAGCATCTACATACAAACGGCCAGACTCATGCCATGCACACAGGCCACTACCTCCGGCCACTAACCAACGAACCAACAAATCCCTAACTATATATGTCTACATGCACGCCCACGTCCAGTACATGCGCAGCGTCCTCTCAACAGCTACACGATCGAGACATGCAGCTAACAAACTTGACCATAATTTTAGCTGACTAGGATTTGCATGCAGCTCACAACCGGATCAACCCAGCCGGCTAAATATGCTCGTAGAGCTCCACACTCCATCCTTCGTCGCACTTTCCGCATCACACGGCCACGCTGCCTCGCGCAGCACTGCAGCCTCACCCGCCATCGGCAACTCGCCATCATCGTCGTATCGCCGACGCCTTGGCATCTCGCCTTCTCCGCACGCTTCCGCTGAAGCTTCGTCGGACAATCTACTCCCTAGACAAACTAAGCTACATGCATAATGAAAAAAAAACTATGCAGATACATGAATCAAGATTAAGTCTAACAAACTACTGCTGCTACAGTGCTACTGCACAACACTAGGATGATTTTACATTACCTTTTTTCTGAAATGTTACAAAAAATTGGGTCCGATAACAAATAAATGTTGCTAACTGAAGCGGCTTGTATCTTTGCAGGATCATACCACTCCAGCTTGCATGTACTAGATCACTGACTTTTAGGTTACTTTGTTTAATAAGGGGGCTGCATGCATC
>NW_021208216.1:3481-4221 GCF_002162155.2 Triticum dicoccoides
CGTGTGGCCCGTTAGTGGTGGTGCACAAGTGTTGGACGTGCATGCATGTAGGACTTGATTAGCACATAGCCAGCTTCGTCTTGTAGATCATGAAGAGATTGTCTGATTAGTTAGTACGAGGTTGGCTAGTGGGTTGGGCGGCCGTGCGTACGCGCTAGTGGTGGCCGAGTGTAGCGGCTGATCGATTGCGTGCGCATGTGCTATATAAGCATTGTAACTCATGTTTGTTTTTGAGAACAAGAGAATAGAGAAAGTAAAAAAAGGCCGGCGGCTGTGTGAGGCAGCCCAGCATCAAATACTTGTGTCTCCATTTTTTTGGGTGTGTGTGTTGTGAGAAGCAAGACCAAGAGGAAGAAGAGGCAGAACTGCGAGAAGGCGGCGCCAACAAAAACTACGGCTAAAGAAGGGGAAAGGTTAAGAGAAACAACTTGGTTCTACCGTTCTAGTTTGCGCTGAGCTCGCAGAGCCTATGTGCTATTCAACAAAGACCGGAGAAGTTTCTGACCGGAAGCTAGCTGCAAGTTCATACCACAGCCACCGAGCAGTATGAGAGACATCAATGTCCTTGCCACCCGGCATCCTCGTTGGAGTAGTCATTTTCTTGGATCTGTTTGAAGTACTAGTACTACTCTGAGGACACTAATTTGAAGTACTTGCTGTCCGGTACACAAAAGGTTCTAGAAACTTCCTAAAACCGATGCCGAACGGTTGCATGCACCGAGCAATACTTTTGGAGACCT
>NW_021208216.1:4430-5057 GCF_002162155.2 Triticum dicoccoides
CTCCTAGGACATATACCGTGCTCCAACAAAGCAAAATTGAACCAATTCAAAAAACGTCGATATGCAACTAGGTGAGTAATCTAGCTACTTATGTAATATTTCTAGAGAATGTGGTCAAATTTGAGAGGTGTTATGCTCATCAAGGTTCAGTTTAGACAGTTTCTTCAGAACCTTCAGTTAGTTCAGTTTCATCAGTTATTTCTTCAGCAAACAACTTTGCAGCTGCGCACCAGAGTGAGTCTTCCGTTTCCTTACACGTAGGTACAAAGCCCCTTCGTTTCATTCATATATAATAGGGTCTTGTTTGCTGATGATACCATCCATTTTCTATCAAATAGCTTGCAGCAGAGGTTCTCGATGCATCAACTGTGCAGTGTAAGCACCCACGAGTCTAGAGTGACCTAACTTAATCAATGCAAGTCTTCTCAGCCTTACCCTGTTGAAGAAGAAACCTGCACATTCTCCAGGGAGCTGCACCTTCCATCTGCGCTGCTGCTCAGCAACGCCTGCATCAATTTCAACAGTTGCACGCCGGGACAGCTTATGGGGCCTGCTGGGGTCAGCCCTGAGAAGAAAGACACAAGGACAGCTCTGAGCTTTCTCCAGAATTTGAGAGATAACACCACA
>NW_021208216.1:5355-38035 GCF_002162155.2 Triticum dicoccoides
GTAGTTTAGATTTTCGGAAACACTAACGCCCACATGTGTGGGCGTTCCCCAACTCGCCCACACGCCTAGATCGTCGTTCACTGTCTTTTGCATGAATCTTGACACGGAAAGATAGATTTGGTGTGCCACGTAGGACGGGGCTGGTGTGTGGGCATTGGAGAGTTTGCCCACACGCCCGCATCACGCTGTTTGCCAGCTGCGCTGTGTGGGCGAACTAGTTTCTGCCCACACAGCCACCACCTAGTTCATCTGCGTGTGGGCGAACTGCTTTTCGCCCACATGACACTCCTACGTTGTGGATGGCAACTGCAGTTACGCGAACGTGGCAACTAGATAAACATACTTGGCAACCGTGATTTTCTTGCTAGACAACAACTGCAATTGCGCGTACGTGCCAACCAGATAAACACACATGATAACTGTGATTCTTTTGCTAGGCGGAAACTGCAGTTGTGCGTACGTGGCAACCAGATAAACACACATGGTTGGACCACACGTCGCAACTAGATAAACACACATAGCAACTACTGCTTGACCATATGTGGCAAGTAGTTAATCACACACGGCAACTACGCTTTGATTACACGCGGCAACTACCATAAATTAGACATGGCAACTATAGTTAACCAAAACAGATAGAGTTGCTATGCTTTTACAACTACACTTGCCATCCTGAATAACTACATCTGCCAACCAGGATGGCAACTAAATCGTCATCCTGCGGGGTACCTAACGTAGCTGCGCCAGGACGTGCGGTCATTTTTGCTTTGTGCCACACGCGCGGGGTGGAGATGAGTGGTACTTGTTGGGCGTGTGGCATAAAGTAGCCGCGCCCACACGTGTGGGCAATTCTAATGTCCGCCCACACACAGCCCGTGTGGGCTTCTTCCTGCTCACACCACACATGGTGTGTGGGCGCATGTCGAATATACCACACTTGTGGTGGATATCGGCGTCCTAGATTTTTAGGCTATTCATCGTCTTGGCTTCGGCGGCGGCGATGGCGGCGCTGACTAAATTTTTTTTTAGATCATACTCTGACGAGGCGATCGGTCTTATGGTTGGGGATGGATTTCGAAACCAGTCTGTTCAATTAAGCATTGCATGGCGGCGGCGACATCCTCGTGGTGGACCTATGTCCTCGGGCTGTACCGTTGCGACGATGTTTGCTCCAGCGCCGACACGGAGCTTGGGAGGTAATCCAGGAGCGGGTGCACATTGTGATCTACATCAGCGGCATCTGAAAGAGTGTGGATCGTGTACTGGGTTCATGGTTCATGGATGGCGGGTGTGGTTTTCTCCTCCGATGTCTTAGATGGCATGTCTGAGGTGTTACCCCGGGCAGATTCATTAAACGGTGATGGTTTCAGTTTTGGTGAGCCACCTTGGAGGTCCGTTGCATATCAGCGATGGAGCCGCTTCGAGCTTGGTTGTGAAGGCGGTCCATCATTTTTTCTTTTGATGGCTGCTATGGTGGTTACAGAGGCAGGTGACGGGCATTGGTGTCAAGTTTAGAGGTGTGGCCGTTGGAAAGTAACATAGATCGGAGGAATCGAGACGCACGAACGTAGACGAACTGTGACAAGAGCAAACCCACCAATGATAGATCCACTGGAGACACACCTCCACACACCCACCGACGATACTAGACGCAACATCTGAATGGGGACTAGGCGGGAACAACTTCAGTCCTTCTTCAGAAAGTTATTGCCGTCTCGTGTTACGGAGCAGGACACAAACCCTAACAAAATTTGAAGGAACATCTAACGACGGAACCCTCCCGACGGCAAGGGCTGGGATCCACCGCACCGTCATGGCCCTAAGGACACAGGAGACGAGGCGGATCGGCACGAAGCCGACGGGAGACGGAGGAAACCACCCCTTTTACTACAGTTATTAAGTGCGAGGAAATTTGAGGAGTCAATGGCATTCCGTGGACGGAAAAATCATGTCATGCTCACATTGATTGCCGCTTTATCTCTGAATTACAATTCATTGCAGATTCATATACACTGCCCCTCTTCAAACTCTCAAAACCTTTCTGTGGTTACGCTCAAGCGTCTCCCGTGTGAAGCCTATCCACGTGCCTTGTCTAATAGTTAAGGCACATTGTGAGAGCCGTTCGATTGATCTATTCCTGTTCTCGTATACATGCATGCACCTGCATCCACTAGCTACAGGTATAGGTATATGCACAACTTGTCATGAGCGTGTTTGTTTTTAGTAATTGTTTTATAGCTGTTGCATTATTATTGATGCAAACTAGTGACTTTGCCTCGCATGGTACATTTGCTTCGCAATTATTTTGAGCTTCACTTATATTATTTTGAGAGTCTCTTAGAACAGCATGGTATTTTCTTTGGTTATGAATTTGGTCCTAGAATGATGAGTATCCAAGTTGGGTATAATAAAAACTATCATAGAAAGTGAATTGGATGCTAGGATCAATTTGATGCTAGATAATTGTTTTGAGATATAAAGGTAGTAATGTTAGGGTCATGCTAGTGGATAATTATGAAATTAAGAAATAATGTTGTTGAAGTTGGCAAGTCCCGTAGCATGCATGTATGGTAAAAGTTGTGTGACAAATTTGTTGCATGAGGTGCTCTTTTGAGTGTCTTCCTTATGACTGGCAGTCGGGGACGAGCGATGGAACTTTTTCAATCCATCCCTCTTGGGGCATGCGTAGTAGTACTTTGCTTCGAGGGCGAAGTAGGCTTTTGCAATAAGTATATGAGTTCTTTATGACTAATGTGAGTTCATGGATATACGCACACTCATCCTTCCACTTAGCTAGCTCTATTATACCGCGCAATTTTCGCCGGTATCATGAACCCATTATTAGCCTTCCTCAAAACAGCCACCATACCTACCTATATGGCATTTCCATAGCCATTCCGAGATATATTGCCATGCAACTTTCCACCATTCCGTTTACTATGACACGTTCATCATTCTCATATTGCTCTTTGCATGATCATGTAGTTGACATCGTATTTGTGGCAAGGTCACTCTTGATTCATGGCATATCCCGGTACACCGCCAGAGGCATTCATTTAGAGTCATATTTTGTTCTGGCTTTGAGTTGTAATTCTTGAGTTGTAAATCCATAAAAGTGTGATGAACTTCTTTATTAGAGCATTGTCCCAGTGAGGAAAGGATGCTGAAGACTATCCCCCACAAGTCGGGATGGGACTTCGTACTTTATAAAAATAAAAGAGGCCAAAGAAGCCCATGAAATAAAAGAGGCCAAAGAAGCCCACGAAAAAAAGAAAAAAATGAGAGAAAAAGAGAGAAGGGACAATTGCTACTATCTCTTTTTCCACGCTTGTGCTTCAAAAATAGCACCATGATCTTCATGATAGAGAGTCTCATATGTTGTCACTTTCATATACTAGTGGGAATTTTTCATTATAGAACTTGGCTTGTATATTCCAATGACGGGCTTCCTCAAAATGCCCTAGGTCTTCATGAGCAAGCAAGTTGGATGCACACCCACTTAGTTTCTTTTGTTGAGCTTTCATATATTTATAGATCTAGTGCATCCGTTGCATGGAAATCCCTACTCATTCACATTGATATCTATTGATGGGCATCTCCATAGCCCGTTGATACGCCTAGTTGATGTGAGACTATCTTCTCCCACTTTTTGTCCTCACAACCACCATATTAGGCCACCATAGTGCTATGTCCATGGCTTGCGCTCATGTATTGCGTAAGAGTTGAAAAAGCTGAAGCGCGTTAAAAAGTATGAAGCAATTGCTCGGCTCGTCATCGGGGTTGTGCATGATGAGAGTATTTTGTGTAATTAAAATGATGCATGGGCTAACTATATGATTTTGTAGGGATAAGCTTTCTTTGGCTATCTTATTTTGATAGGACATGATTATTTATTAGTATGCTTTGAAGCATTATTATTTTTATGTTTTGTAAGCTTTTATCTTGAATCATTTGGATCTGAACATTCATGCCACAATAAAGAAAATTATATTGAGAATTATGCTAGGTTGCATTCCAGATAAAAAATTCTGTTTTTATCATTTAACTACTCGAGGACGAGTAGGAATTAAGCTTGGGATGCTTGATACGGCTCCAACGTATCTATAATTTTTGGTTGTTCCATGCTATTATATTACCTGTTTTGGATGTTTATGGGCTTTATTTTACACAATTATATCATTTTTGGGACTAACCTACTAACCATAGGCCCAGCCCGTATTGCTGTTTTTTTTCTATTTCAGTATTTCGAAGAAAAGGAATATCAAACGGAGTCCAAATGGAATGAAATCTTCGGGAGCTTGATTTTTGGAACGAACGTGATCCAGAGGACTTGGAGTGGAAGTCAAGAAGCAGCCGAGGGGGCCACGACAAGGTAGGGTGCCCCCCCATAGGGTGCGCCCCCCTGTCTCGTGGGCCCCTCGGGCGGCCACCGACGTACTTCTTCCTCCTATATAAGCCTACATAGCCCGAAAACATCTAGGGAGCACCCGGAACACAATTTCCACCACCGTAACCATCTGTATCCGCGAGATCCCATCTTGGAGCCGTCGCCGGCGTTCTGCCGGAGGGGGACTCCACCATGGAGGGCTTGTACATCAACACCATAGCCCTTCCGATGAGTTGTGAGTAGTTTACCACAGACCTTCGGGTCCATAGTTATTAGCTAGATGGCTTCTTCTCTCTTTTTGGATCTCAATACAATGTTCTCCCCCTCTCGTGTGGAGATCTATTCGATGTAATCTCTTTTTGCGGTGTGTTTGTCGAGATTCGATGAATTGTGGGTTTATGATCAAATTTATCTATGGATAATAATTGAATCTTCTCTGAATACTTTTATATGATTGAGTTATCTTTGCAAGTCTCTTCGAATTATCAGTTTGGTTTGGCCTACTAGATTGATCTTTCTTGCCATGGGAGAAGTGCTTAGCTTTGAGTTCAATCTTGCGGTGTTCTTACCCAGTGACAGTAGGGGTTGCAAAACACGTATTGTATTGATGCCATTGAGGATAAAAAGATGGGTTTTATATCATATTTCTTGAGTTTATCCCTCTACATCATGTCATATTTCTTAATGCGTTACTCTGTTCTTATGAACTTAATACTCTAGATGCATGCTGGATAGCGGTCGATGTGTGGAGTAATAGTAGTAGATGCAGGCAGGAGTCGGTCTACTTGTTGCGGACGAGATGCCTATATACATGATCATGCCTAGATAATCTCATAATTATTCGCTTTTCTATCAATTGCTCGATAGTAATTTGTTCACCCACCGTAGTACTTATGCTATCTTGAGAGAAGCCTCTGGTGAAACCTATGGCCCCGGGTCTATCTCTTATCATATTTGCTCCCAATCTACTTTTATTGGCATCTTTTATTTTCTGCATCTATATTATAAAATACCAAAAATATATTTATCTTATCATATTATCTCTATTATATCTCACTTCACAAGTGGCCGTGAAGGGATTGACAACCCCTTTATTGCGTTGGTTGCGAGTTCTTTGTTTGTTTGTGTAGGTTCATGGGACTTCTTGAGGAGCCTCCTACTGGATTGATACCTTGGTTCTCAAAAATTGAGGGAAATACTTACGCTACAATGTTGCATCACCCTTTCCTCTTCAAGGAAAACCAACGCAAGCTCAAGATGTAGCAGTTGACACCCACTGAGATATCCTTGCAAATGGATGATAAATCAACTGCTATACATGTCGGCATTTGCGAGGACGTGCTTGTCGTAGTTGCGAATGTTACTATCTTAACAGACTTTATCATTCTTGATATTCCTGAGGACGATAGTATGTCGATTATCCTTGGTAGACCCTTTTTAAATACGGCAGGTGCTGTTATTGATTGCAACAAAGGCAATGTCACCTTTCATGTTAATGGAAATGAGCATACGGTACATTTTCCGAGGAAACAACCTCAAGTTCATAGCATAAATTCTATTGAGAATATTCCATCAATCATTATTGGAGGTTTTGAATTTCCTCTCCCTACTGTCAAGAAAAACTATGATATTCTTATTAGTGGGGATGTTCATGTTCCCGTTGAGGTAACTTAGTGTCACTTCGAAATTTCTCCGGTTCCGTGTTACTCGGAATGAGTTTGTTAACAAGACTTGATCAACCTTGTTAGTGGATTCATTTTGATGATCATGAGATGGACGAAACTAGAAGGCACAACCTTTTGTACTTTCTTTTTGCTTTCTGTTATTTCAAATAAATAAAGCAAAAATAGTATTATCTGTCTGTTTTCTGAATTATCCGTGCAATAAAAATATCCCGAAAATAAAAGTGCTCCAAATGCCCTGTAAATTTAGTGTGATTTTTTATGGATTATTTGAGGATTTTAGGCACTGAAATCACTACAGGAGGGGCAAGCACCAGGCCACGAGAGTGGAGGGCGCGCCCACCATCCCTGGGCGGTCCCCCCTGTCTCGTGGTCCCCTGGTGGCCCCCTTCCACTTATGCACACTCCATCTTCTTCGCAAAAAAATCCCCATCCAGCTCAAGCACGAATTCTAGCTGATTTTGCTGCGATTTTTGATCTCCTTGCACAAAGCTCCATTCACAAAACTGCTTTGGGAGATTATTGCTTGGTATGTGACTCCTCCGTTGCTCCAAATAGTTTTTGTTCTAGTGCTTTATTCATTGCAAACCCTTGCTTCCTTGGTGACCCTCTTCTTGAGCTTGCATGTTAAATTTATGAGGTTCCAAGTAATTCTAATGCATGATTTAGGCTCTAGGCACTTGTAGGAGTAGTTGCTATCAATCTTGTTTAGTCTTATTCACTTTTATTTTGAAGTTACTAAAATTTCATAAATTTTCAGAAAATGTTAAAGAGATTTTTGAGGGGCTCTTCTAGCCCAGGCTCCCAGGAAAAACAAGTTAAAGAGAAGGAAAAGGCCAAGTATAATCTTCCTCGCATAGCAAAAATACGGCCGTGTGAATGACCATGCGATGATTTCTTGAGAGAAGCTGGAATTTATGAAGATTTTTATTCTTTGATCAATAATGTAGGCCTCACCGATTTCCTCCACAACCGGATCGACCAGTATCTCTTACTCACCAATACCTTCGTGCAAAACTTTTATTATTATCTTGAGAAGTCACCGCCTTCAGTATCATTTCATTTATATGATGAATTTAGAGAAATGTCTTTATGTGATTTTTGTGCGGTATGTAGGATACCCTTTCAGGGAAAATTAGATGAACCGGTTCCTAGGGATGTGGATGGCTTTGTTAACACTATCATTGTAGGGGACCCAAAGAAGGGTTCCGATGCGAGAATCTCTAGCATACACTTTCCAGTTTTACGCTGCTTTGCCATATTTGATAGTAGATGCTTGATTGGTCGTGGAAATAGTGGAAACTTCAGTGTCCCAGATATTATTATCCTTTTCCATGCCTTGTTTGGTGATAATAGTTTTAGTATGGGTGCCGTTATTGCTAAACGTTTAAACCTGGTCGTACAAAAGGCCCCATCTTTGGAGGTATCTATGCAGCATGTCTTGCTAGACATTTTGGGATACCTATTAGGCACTATGAGAAAGAGGAGACAATTTTGCCTTCTAACATTTTAGATTACAGGATCATGGTAGCACACAACTTTATTGTTCAAAATGATGATAAGACGCTCTTATATAACTTGAGATTTAGTAAGAAACACAATGAGACTATTATTTTGCCTGCACCTTTGTTGTTTGATTTGACTGCAGATAATTTTCTTGTCACGCCGGAAGAGGTGTACGCTCATCGAGGCCAAGAATCCACTCCAGAACCTGAGCCCGAGACGGAACCACCACTGGACCCATATTGTCCATCATCTTATCAGTTGGATCCGGAGGAGATCTCCAACCAATGGTATCCTGATTACACCTCTCAGTACACCGGGGAGAGTAGCCGCGGTCCGTGGCATTAAACCAACTTAGGCCAAAAGCCTAAGCCTGGGGGAGTATGTATTTCTCACCGACTTTACATTCATGTTCACACACTATTCTAGTCGTCGGTGCTCATACTCTTTCATTGTATTATCCATGATAGTTTAATTTTCTTTTTCAAGTTTTCTTCTTGTGTGTTTGATAAACCTTAAGAAAAACCAAAAAAATTAGTTAGTTTAATTTTTATGCTTGTAGTAGAAATTAAAATGAAAACCCAAAAAGATTTCTCGTTCTTCTTTTACTTTTTGGGAGCTTTCCCGTGTAAATAGTTTTATTTTCTTTTCTTTCCTTTGAGGGGTTGAGAGTAGAAGACCATATTTAAAATGTTTAGTGGCTCTTATATGCATGATTGTTTATTTAACCTAGAGCCCATATTATTTTGTCTTCTCTCTCGAGTTGAATGCTTGCAGAATCCAGCTTAGTCCAATGCACGTGCACTATTATTATTATACACATTGTTCGGTCGTGCAAGTGAAAGGCAATAATGATGATATATGATGGACTAATTGAGATGAGAGAAGCTGGTATGAACTCGGCCTCTCTTGTTTTTGTAAATATGATGAGTTCATCGTTCCTGATTCAGCTTATTATGAAGTAAACATATTTGCAATGACATTTAGAGATTATAGTTGCTTGTGCCATGCTTGATTAGCTATGAGTTATAATGGTTTACCTTGCATGCCAGCATGCTATTAGAATGATTATGATGTGGTATGATGGGATGGTATCCTCCTTTGAATGAATTGGGTGACTCGACTTGGCACATGTTCACGCATGTAGTTGAAACAAATCAACGTAGCCTTCATGATATTTATGTTCATGGTGGATTATATCCTACTTATGCTTGTACTCGGTGTGAATTAGTTTTAATGCATGTTTATGACTGTTGTCGCTCTCTCAGTTGGTCGCTTCCCAGTCTTTTGCTAGCCTTCACCTGTACTAAGCGGGAATACTTCTTGTGCATCCAAACTCCTTAAATCCCAAAGTTGTTCCATATGAGTCCACCATAGCTTCCTATATGCGGTATTTACCTGCCGTTCCATGTAAATTTGTATGTGCCAAACTCCAAACCTTCAAATGAAATTCTGTTTTGTATGCTCGAGCAGCTCATGTTTCCACTAGGGCTGCCTATATCTTCCATGCTAGGTGGGTTATTCTCAAGAGGAGTGGACTCCGCTCCTCATTCACGAGAAAGGGTCGGTAACCGGGATGCCCAGTCCCATGATCCAAAAAGATCAAAGCAAATCAATATAATTAAACAAAACTCCCCCAGGGCTGTTGTTAGTTGGAGGCACTCGTTGTTTCGAGCAAGCCATGGATTGATGCTTGTTGGTGGTTGGGGGAGTATAAACTTTTACCATTCTATGTGGGAACTGCCTATAATGCATGTAGTATGGAAGATACAGCCATCTCATGGTTGTTGCGTTGACAGTGAAAGTATGCTGCCCAAAATATTATTCAATCTCTATTTTAAAATCGAGCTTTGGCACCTCTACAAATCCCTGCTTCCCTCTGCGAAGGGCCTATCTATTTATTTTTATGTTGAGTCATCACCTTCTTATTAAAAAGCACCCGTTGGAGAGCACACTGTCATTTGCATTCATTATTATTGGTTTATATTGGCACACTGTCACTTGACTGGATCTCTTTTACCATGAATTACAATGTTTAGTCAGTCCTTGATCTTTAAAGGTGCTCTGCATTTATGTTTTGCGGTCTCAGAAAGGGCTAGCGAGATACCATTTTGTTATATCATGTTATGATTGTTTTGAGAAAGTGTTGTCATCCAAGTTTTATTATTATCGCTCGCTAGCTGATTATGCTATTGATATGAGTAATTGTGAGACCGAGGTGTCATTGTGAGTATGGTTAGTTTATAATATTTGTTGAAACCTGAATGCTGGCTTTGCATGTTTACAACAACAAGAGCAAACAGAGTTTGTAAAAGTTTTTCTTTCTCACTTTCAGTTTATCAACTGAATTGCTTGAGGACAAACAAAGATTTAAGCTTGGGGGAGTTGATACGTCCCCAACGTATCTACTTTTCCAAACACTTTTGCCCTTGTTTTTGACTCTAACTTGCATGATTTGAATGAAACTAACCCGGACTAACGCTATTTTCAGCAGAATTACCATGATGTTGTTTCATGTGTAGAAAACAAAAGTTCTCGGAATGACCTGAAAATCCTCGGAGACAAGTTTTAGAAAATATAAAAAATACTGGCGAAAGAATCAAGACCACGGGGCCCACACCCTGTCCACGAGGGTGGGGGCGTGCCCACCCCCTCTGGGTGCGCCCCCTGTCTCATGGGCCCCTTGCAGCTCCGCCGACCTCAACTCCAACTCCATATATTCCATCTCGCAGATAAAAAAATCAGAGAGAAATTTTCATCGCGTTTTATGTTATGGAGCCACCGCCAAGCCCTAATCTCTCTCGGGAGGGCTGATCTGGAGTCCGTTCGGGGCGCCGGAGAGGGAGATTCGTCGCCGTCGTCATCATCAACCATCCTCCATCACCAATTTCATGATCTTCACTGCCGTGCGTGAGTAATTCCATCGTAGGCTTGCTGGACGGTGATGGGTTGGATGAGATTTATCATGTAATCAAGTTAGTTTTGTTAGGGTTTGATCCCTAGTATCCACTATGTTCTAAGATTGATGTTGCTATGACTTTGCTATGCTTAATGCTTGTCACTAGGGCCCGAGTGCCATGATTTCAGATCTGAACCTATTATGTTTTCATGAACATATGTGTGTTCTTTATCCTATCTTGCAAGTCTATAGTCACCTATTATGTGTTATGATCCGACAACCCCGAAGTGACAATAATCGGGATACTTCTCGGTGATGACCGTAGTTTGAGGAGTTCATGTATTCACTATGTCTTAATGTTTTGGCCCGGTTCTCTATTAAAAGGAGGCCTTAATATCCCTTAGTTTCCGCTAGGACCCCGCTGCCACGGGAGGGTAGGACAAAAGATGTCATGCAAGTTCTTTTCCATAAGCATGTATGACTATATTCGGAATACATGCCTACATTACATTGATGAACTAGAGTTAGTTCTGTGTCACCCTATGTTATAACTATTACATGAGGAATCGCATCCGACGTAATTATCCATCACTGATCCATTGCCTACGAGCTTTTCATATATTGTGCTTCGCTTATTTACTTTTCCGTTGCTATTGTTACAATCACTACAAAACCCAAAAATATTACTTTTGCTATCGTTACCATTACTATCATACTACTTTGCTACTAAATACTTTGCTGCAGATACTAACTTATCCAGGTGTGGTTGAATTGACAACTCAACTGCTAATACTCAAGAATATTCTTTGGCTCCCCTTGTGTCGAATCAATAAATTTGGGTTGAATACCCTACCCTCGAAAGCTGCTGCGATCCCCTACACTTGTGGGTTATCAGCGCCCACCCCTACAGGGCGCGCCCATCGAAAGTTGTGGCTCCATCGATGTACTTCTTCCTCCTATATATACCCACGTACCACGAAAACATCCAGGGAGCCACCGAAGAAATATTTCCGCCACCGTAACCTTCTGTGTCCGCGAGATCCCATCTTGGAGCCTTCGCCGGCGCTCCGCCGGAGGGTGAATCGACCACGGAGGGCTTCTACATCAACACCATAGCCCTTCCGATGAGTTGTGAGTACTTTACCACAGACCTTTGCGTTCATAGTTATTATCTAGATGGCTTCTTCTCTCTTTTTGGATGTCAATACCATGTTCTCCCCATCTCTTGTGGAGATCTATTCGATGTAACTCTTTTTGCGGTGTGTTTGTTGAGATCTGGTGAATTGTGGGTTTATGATCAAGTTTATCTATGAGAAATATTTGAATCTCCTCTGAATTCTTTTATGTATGATTGAGTTATCTTTGCAAGTCTCTTCGAATTATCGGTTTGGTTCAGCCTACTAGATTGATCTTTCTTTCCATGGGAGAAGTTCTTAGCTTTGGGTTCAATCTTGTGGTGTCCTTTCCCAGTGACAGCAGGGGCAGCAAGGCACGTATTGTATTGTTGCCATCGAGGATAAAAATATGGGGTTTATATCATATTGCATGAGTTTATCCCTCTACATCATGTCATCGTTCTTAAAGTGTTACTCTGTTCTTATGAACTTAATACTCTAGATGCATGCTGGAGTCGGTCTACTTGTTACAGATGTGATGCCTATATACATGATCATGCCTAGATAATCTCATAATTATTCCCTTTTCTATCAATTGCTCGACAATAATTTGTTCACCCACTGTAATACTTATGCTATCTTGAGAGAAGCCTCTAGTGAAACCTATGGCCCCCGGGTCTATCTTTTATCATATAAGCTTTCAATCTACTTTTATTTGCATCTTTACTTTTCCAATCTATATCATAAAATACCAAAAATATATTTATCTTATCATATTATCTGTATCAGATCTCACTTTCGCAAGTGGCCGTGAAGGGATTGACAACCCCTTTATCGCGTTGGTTGCGAGTTCTTTGTTTGTTTGTGTAGGACATGGCATTTTCTGAATTGCATCAACCTTGGCTTTGTCCACCTCAATGCCTCTTTCAAAAATCTATGGCCCAAGACAATAGCTTCATTAACCATAAAGTGGCACTTCTCCCAATTCAATACGAGATTTGTTTGTTCACATCTCTGCAAATCTCGATCAAGATTGCTTAAACAATCATCAAAATATTTCCCATCAACAGAAAAGTCATCCATGAAAACCACAACAAACTTTTTACAAAAATCAGAGAATATAGCAGTCATACATCTTTGAAAGGTAGCAGGTGCATTACATAAACCGAAAGGCATACATCTATAAGCAAATCATCCAAAAGGACAAGTAAAAGTGGTATTTTCTTAATCAGATTGCAAAACAGGTATTTGTGAAAAGCCGGAGTATCCATCAAGGAAGCAAATATGTGTGTTCTTGGATAATCTTTCTAACATTTGATCGATAAAAGGCAGCAGGTAATGATCTTTTCTAGTAGAATTATTTCATTTTCTATAATCAATTACCATACTATAGCCTGTGACAATTCTTTGTGGAATAAGATCATTCTTATCATTAGGAACAACAGTAATACCTCCTTTCTTAGGGACACAATAATACCTTCTGATTTTCAGCAGGATCAACACAACTATCATCGTAAGCTATCCTAAAGGTATTACTTGGCACTTTATTGAAATAAAATCTATAAAACATGATTACTATAGTATCTTAATCATGTGAACACTAAAAACAGTAAGGTAAATATTGGGTCGTCTCCTAACACGCGCTTTTCTTTAATGCCTTTCTAGCTAGGCATGATGATGACAATGACGCTCACATAAAAGATAAGAATTGAAACATAATGGGAGCATCATGAAGCACATGACTAGCACATTTAAGCCTAACCCACTTCCTAAGCATAGGGATTCTGTGATCAAACAACTTACGGTAACAAGAATCAACTATCATAGGAAGGTAAAACAAGCATAGCTTCAACATTTTCAACACATAAAGAGGAAACTTGATATTATTGCAATTCCTACAAGCATATGTTCCTCCCTCATAATAATTTTCAGTAGCATCATGAATGAATTCAACAATATAACCATCACATAAAGCATTATTTTCATGATGCACAAGCATATAAATTTTACTACTGTCCACATAAGCAAAATTCTTCTCATTCGGAATAGTGGAGTATCATAAGAAACTCGACTACTATTAATTGTTTCCACGTTGAAAGATTAATGTTCAGAAGAAGGGTAATCATAATCATGACAAGTTTTATAAATATAATCATCACTACTTTTTATAGCATAAGTGTCATCACAATAATCATCATAAATAGGAGGCATGCTATCATCATAATAAATTTGCTCATCAAAACTTGGGAGGCTAAAAATATCGTCTTCATTAAACATAGCATCCCCAAGCTTGGGACAAACATTAATTACAGCAAATATATTCTCAAACATGTCATTCTCATCAAACATAGCATCCCCAAGCTTGGGCCTTTTCATATCATAAGCATAATCACTCTCATCATTAATAGTATGGATAGCACCAAGAGTATAGAAATTATCATCATCACAATGAGTAATAGGAGCAACATCATTTGGGAGGGATACCTTTCTACCTTTGCTTCTCTGTCTAAGAAATAATAGGAGGATATTGGGAAGTATCTTCCCTCTCATTAGTATTCTCTTCATCTTATATTTGTTTTATTTTCTTTATGTAATTGGCAATATAAGGATTTTCAATGCAATTCAGCGCACAATGCATAAAAATTACTTCTAGATCAAAATCAAGAACTTTATCAAGGAAAAATTCTGGCATATCCTTAGTTATACATTTCATTTCTTCATAACCAAAAAGCAAACTAAGTTCATTATGATGTGCAAGGGAAAATCTAGTTATCACAATTTTTGTACACGATACAATCATGAAATAATTTGAATTGGATATTTAAATGACCACGTTCATTGCAAAGTTCCCAAGGATGATTAAGAAAATTTTAATTTTCAGCACAAACATGTAGCTTTTCTTGCAACCATCTGGTCTCTCAATACTTATGCCTCTTGCAAAATCTATCTTCCCTATTTGGTGTGTACTTGAAAACTCTATGCACTCCATAAAAATTGACATGCTTATAAGAGACATTTTCATCATGACTAGTGCAATCATCATTAGTACTATGGATATTCAAAGAGTTCGTACTAACCACATTGCAATCATGCTCATCATTCACATATTTTATGCCAAGCATTCTATGTATTTCTTCTTCTTGTATTTGAGCGCAATTTTCCTTCCCATCATTTTATGAAAGACATTACAAAGGTGAAGCATATGAGGCACCCTTAATTCCATTTTTTTTGTAGTTTTCTATTATAAACTAAACTAGTGATAAAACAAGAAACAAAAAGATTCGATTGCAAGACCTAAGATATACCTTCAAGAACTCACCTCCCCGGCAACAGCGCCAGAAATTGCTTGATGTCTACTACGCAACCTTCTTCTTGTAGACTTTGTTCGGCCTCCAAGTGTAGAGGTTTGTAGGACAATAGCAAATTTCCCTCAAGTGGATTACCTAAGGTTTATCAATCCGTGGGAGGCATAGGATGAAGATGGTCTCTCTCAAACAACCCTGTAACCAAATAACAAAGAGTCTCTTGTGTCCCCAACACACCCAATACAATGGTATATTGTATAGGTGGACTAGTTCGGCGAAGAGATGGTGATACAGGTGCAATATGGATGGTAGATATAGGTTTTTGTAATCTGAAATTATAAAAACATCAAGGTAACTAATGATAAAAGTGAGCACAAACGGTATTGCAATGCTAGGAAACAAAGCCTAAGGTTCATACTTTCACTAGTGCAAGTTCTCTCAACAATAATAACATAACTGGATCATATAACTATCCCTCCACATGCAACAAAAGAATCACTCCAAAGTCACTAATAGCAGAGAACAAAAGAAGAGATTATTGTAGGGTACGAAACCACCTCAAGGTTATCCTTTCTGATCGATCTATTCAAGAGTCCGTAGTAAAATAACACGAAGCTATTCTTTCCGTTCGATCTATCATAGAGTTCGTACTAGAATAACACCTTAAGACAGAAATCAACCAAAACCCTAATGTCACATAGATACTCCAATGCACCTCAAGTATCCGTGGGCATGATTATACGATATGCATCACACAATATGAGATTCATCTATTCAACCAACACAAAGTACTTCAAAGAGTTCTCCAAAGTTTCTACCGAAGAGTCAAGACAAAAACGTGTGCCAACCCCTATGCATAGGTTCACAAGGTCACTGAACCCACAAGTTGATCACCAAAACGTACATCAATTAGATCACGTGAATATCCCATTGTCACCATAGATAAGCACATGCAAGACATACATCAAGTGTTCTCAAATCCATAAAGACTCAATCACATAAGATAACTTTAAAGGGAAAACTCAATCCATTACAAGAGAGTAGAGGGGGATAAGCATCATAAGATCCAACTATAATAGCAAAGCTCGCGGTACATCAAGATCATGCCAAATCAAGAACACGAGAGAGAGAGAGATCAAACACATAGCTACTAGTACATACCCTCAGCCTCGAGGTTGAATTACTCCCTCCTCGTCATGGAGAGCACCGGGATGATCAAGATGGCCACCGGTGAGGGATCCCCCGTCCGGCAGGGTGCCGGAACAGGGTCCCGATTGGTTTTTGGTGGCTACAGAGGCTTGCGGCGGTGGAACTCCCGATCTATGGTGCACCTGGATGTTTTCGGAGTATATGGGTATATATAGGAGGAAGAAGTAGGTCGGTGGAGCTGCGAGGGGACCACGACGGTGGGGGGCGTGCCCAGGGGGGCAGGTGCGCCTCCCTGCCTCATGGCCTCCTCGCTTCTTTCTTGACGTCCAATCCAAGTCTTCTTGATCACGTTTGTTCCAAAAATAACTCTCCCGAAGGTTTCATTCCGCTTGGACTCCATTTGATATTCCTTTTCTGTGAAACACTGAAATAGGCAAAAAAACAGCAATTTGGACTGGGCCTCCGGTTAATAGGTTAGTCCCAAAAATAATAGAAGTGTATAATAAAGCCCATTAAACATCCAAAACAGATAATATAATAGCATGGAACAATAAAAAATTATAGATATGTTGGAGACGTATCAACCTCCTAGAGCTTCAATAGGGAAATTTTATTTAAGCAGAGGTTGTTGTTCAAAAAAGATTCAATCTATTTCATTTCTTTCATGAATATGCAAATCATTTTCATGGTCTAATAAATATTGATCCAAAGGATCAGTAGGAGGCACAACAATAGAAGCAAGACCAATAATCTCATCCTTACTAGGCAAATCTTTCTTATGAGGTTGTTTACTAAACATGGAAAAATTAAATTCATGAGATTCATCACCAAAGCTCACACCGACAGTTTGTTTCTCACAATATATTTTGGCATTGACGGTGTTCAAGAAAGGTATACCAAAAATAATGGGACAAAAGTCATCTTGTGGGGAGCTAAGAACAAGAAAATCAGTAGGGTATTTTCTTTTCCCACAAAAGATTGAACATCTCTAAGAATCCCAATTGGTGATATAGTGTTTCTATTAGGAAGTTTAAATAGTGACATCTGTGCCTTCTATTTCAGCAGGTGCTATTTCATCTTTAATTTCTTGATATAAGGAGAAAGGAATAGCACTCACACTAGAACATTGGTCACATAACCCATGATAACAGTGATGTCCTATCTTAACTGAGACAACAGGTATGCCAACAAATGGTCTATGTTTATCTTCTCCTTCAGGTTTGGCAATTCTAGAAGCTTCACCACATAAGTAAATAACATGTCCATTAATATTATCAACTAAGGGATCTTTAACCGTAGCAACACTTGGTTCAACTCTGATTTGTTCAGATGGTTTGGGTATTCTAACATAACTTTTGTTAACCACAATTAAAGCTTTAGCATGTTCCTTCATCCTAACAGGGAAAGGTGTTTTTTCAATATAAGTAGTGGGAATTACAACTGGATCAACGTTGTAAATGATAGTTTCTTCTTTAGCTTTTACCGGTTCTTTAATTTCTACTTTAATTGCTGGGTGATTTTTAAACCACTTATCCTTAGGGAGATCAACATGAGTAGCAAAAGATTCACAGAAGGAAACTACTATCTCAGAGTCAAGTCCATATTTAGTGCTAAAATTTTGAAAAGCATTTGTATTCATAAAAGATTTAACACAATCAAACTTAGGTTCAATACATGACTCTTTACCTTCATCGAATTCACAATCTTAAGAGTTGTGTTTAATTCTTTATAACAGATCCCACCAGAATTCAATAGTCTTCTTCATAAAAGAACCAGTACAAGAATTATCGAGCATGGTTTGATCATTATGAGAAAGCCGAGCATAAAAATTCTGAATAATAAATTCTCTTGAGAGCTCATGATTGGGGCATGAATATAACATTGACTTGAGCCTCCCCCAAGATAGAGCGATACGTTCTCCTTCACAAGGCCAAAAATTATATATATAATTCTGATCACGACAAACTAGATGCATAGGATAATATTTTTGATGAAATTCCAATTTCAATGGATTCCAGTTCCAAGATCCAATATCATCGCATAGCCTATACCATGTCAATGCCTTTCCCTTCAAAAATAAAGGGAAAACCTTCGTCTTAGCCTCATCTTCGGGCAAACCTGGAAGCTTAAACAATCCACAAACTTCATCCACATATATCAAGTGCATATCAGGATGTTCGGTTCCATCTCCTGCATAAGGATTGGCTAGCAGTTGTTCTAACATACCCAAAGGAATTTCATATTCAATATTTTCAGTAGGTGCAGTAGGTTGAGGGGAAACTAATTGTGGTTCCGGTCGAGGTGAAGATACCCCGAACAAACCCCTCAAAGGATTGTTTTCCACAGTAGCAAGTGACAATAAATTTCAGCACGTAGTAATAATGTTTCCTTACCAATTTCCAATTACCAAGAGCGCTTCACTCTCCGGCAACGGCGAAAATAGCCTTGATGACCCACAAGTATATGGGGTCAATTGTAGCCTTTTCGATAAGTAAGAGTGTCGAACCCAACGAGGAGCAGAACGAAATGACATGTGGTTTTCAACAAGGTAATGTTTGCATGTGCAAAAATTGTAAGTAGTGGAGTAGTTTGATAGCAAGATAATTTCTAAGGAGCAAGTAACGACAGTAGTAACAAAAGTGCAGGAAGGTAGCCCAATCCTTTTGGGGCAATGGAAAGGCCAAAACGGTCTCTTATGATAAACAAAGTGATCTTGAGGGTACACGGGAATTTCATCTAGTCACTTTCATCATGTTGGCTTAATTCGTGTTCGGTACTTTGATAATTTGATATGTGGGTGGACCGGTGCTTAGGTGCTGTTCTTACTTGAACAAGCCTCCTACTTATGATTAACCCTCTTGCAAGCATCCGCAACTACAAGAAAGGTATTAAGAATAAATTCTAACCATAGCATTAAACTTTTGAATCCAATCAGTTCCTTACGGAATAGCGCATAAACTAGGGTTTAAGCTTCTGTCACTCTCGCAACCCACCATCTAATAACTACTCCACAATGCATTCCCTTAGGCCCAAATATGGTGAAGTGTCATGTAGTCGATGTTCACATGAGACCACTAAGAGAATGACAACATACATATCATGAAAATATCAAACACATATCAAGTTCACATGATTACTTGCAACATGATTTCTCACATGACCTCAAGAACGAAAGTAACTACTCACAAATGATAAATATGCTCAAGATTAGAGGGGTACTAAATAGCATAATTGATCTGAACATATAATATTCGGCCAAATAAACCATATAGTAATCAACTACAAGACGTAATCAACACTAGTAGTCACCCACAAGCACCAATCTATAGTTTTGATACAAATATTGAACACAAGAGATGAACTATGGTTTGAGAGGAGTTGGTGCTGTGAAGACGTTGATGAAGATAGCCCTCCCCAAGATGGGAGAGTTGTTGGTGATGATGATGATGATGATGATGATGATGATGATTTCCCCCTCCGGGAGGGAAGTTCCCCCGGCGGAATCACTCCGAATGTCCTCCACCTATTTTTTCTAGGTCAAAATGACTTATATACCAGAATATGGGCACCGAAGGTGGGTCGAGGAGGGCAGCACCCACCAGGGCGCGCCTGGGCCTCCTGGCGCACTCAGGTGGGTTGTGCCCACCTGGTGGCCCCCCTTTGGTACTTATTTGCTCCAATATTTATTAAATATTCCATAAAAAATCCTCGGGAAGTTTCATCTCATTTGGAGATGTGCAGAATAGGTAGCTTAACGTAGCTTTTTCAGATCCAGATTTCCAGCTGCCGGAATTCTTCCCCTTGGTGCATACCTTGCATATTATGAGAGAAAAGGCATTAGAATTACTCCAAAAAGCATTATTATGCAATAAAACAACATAAATAAAAGTAGGAAAATATGGTGCAAAATGGACGTATCAATGATGATATCTAAGGCAATGATCGTGAATATAGGCATCACGTCTGTGTCAAGTAGACCGACTCCTACCTGCATCTACTACTATTACTCCACACATCGACCGCTATCCAGCATGCTTCTAGATTATTAAGTTCATAAAGAACGGAGTAACACATTAAGTAAGATGAAATGATGTAGAGGAATTAACTCAAGAAATATGATGAAAATCCCATCTTTTTATCCTCGATGGTGACAATACAATACATGCTTTGCTGCCCCTATAGTCACTGGGAAAGGACACCGCAAGATTGAACCCAAAGCAAAGCACTTCTCCCATTGGAAGAAAAACCAATCTAGTTGGCCAAACCAAACTGATAATTCGTAGAGACTTGCAAAGACATCAATGATGGATATAAGAATTCGGAGAAGATTCAAATAATAGTCATAGATAAGATGATCATGAACCCATAATTCATTGGATCTCGGCAAACACACCGCAAAAAAGTATTACATCGAATACTTCTCCAAGAACATCGAGGAGAACATGGTATTGAGAATCAAAGAGAGAGAAGAATCCATCTTTCTACTAGCTATGGACCCGTAGGTCTGAGGTAAACTACTCATGCTTCATCGGAAGCGCAACAGTATTGATGTAGAAGCCCTCAGTGATCGAATCCCTCTACAGCAGAACACCGAAGAAGGCCCCTAGATGGGATCTCACGGGTACAGAAGGTTGTAGCGGTGGAAAAGTGTTTTCATGAATGCCTCTGTTTGTTTGGGGATATATGGGAATATATAGGCGAAGAAATTAGGTAAGGGAGTGCACAAGGGGCTCACAAGGGTGGGGGCGCATCTCGTGGCTCTTTCGACTTCATCTCCAAGTCTCCTGGTTGTCTTCTGGTCCAAGAAAAATCATTGCTAAAGTTTTATTCAGTTTGTAATCCATTTGGTATTCCTTTTCTGCGAAACTCAAAAACAGGGAAAAACAGGAACTGGCACTGGGCTCTAGGTTAATAGGTTAGTCCCAAAAATAAAATAAAATAGCATAATAATGCATATATAACATCCAAAACAGATAATATAATAGCATGGAACAATCAAAAACTGTAGATGATGTATCATCTCCCAACTAGCGCTTTTCTTTAATGCCTTGTTAGCTACGCAATATGATGTCAATGATGCTCACATGAAAGATAACAATTGAAACGTAACGAGAGCAGCATGAAGCATATGACTAGCACATTTAAGTCTAACCCACTTCCTATTCCTAGGGATTTTTTTAGCAAACAATTTATAGGAACAAGAATCAACTAGCATAGGAAGGTAAAACAAACATGACTTCAAAACTTTACGCCCATAGAGAGGAAACTTGATATTATTGCAATTCCTAAAAGCATATACTCTTACCTCATAATAATTTTCATTAGAATCATGAATGAATTCAACAATATAACCACCACATAAAGCATTATTTTCATGATCTACATGCATAGAAATTTATCTACTCTCCACATAAGCAAATTTATTCTTCTTCATAATAGTGGGAGCAAACTCAACAAAATAACTATCATGTGAGGCATAATCCAATTGGAAATTAATATGACAAGTTTCATGGTTATCATTAATCTTTATAGCATACATGTCATCACAATAATCATCATAGATAGCAACTTTGTTCTCATAATCTATTGGAACTTGTTCCAAAATAGTGGACTCATCACTACATAAAGTCATGAGCTCTCCAAACCCACTTTCATAATTATCAAAATAAGATTCAACACCCTCCAAAATAGTGGGATCGTTACTTCCTAAAGTTGAAACTCTTCCAAACCCACTTTCATCAATATAATAATCATAAATAGGAGGCATGATTTCATCATAATAAATACTCTCCTCAAAACTTGCGGGACTAAAAACATCATATTAATCAAACATAGCATCCCCAAGCTTGTAGCTTTGCATGTCATTAGCATCATCGATATTCAAAGAATTCATACTAACAACATTGCAATCATGCTCATCATTCAAATATTTTATGCCAAACATTTTATTGCATTCTTCTTCTAACACTTTGGCACAATTTTCCTTTCCACCATTTTCAAGAAAGACATTATAAAGATGAAGCATATGAGGCAATCTTAATTCCATTTTTGCAGTTTCCTATTATAAACTAAACTAGTGATAAAACAAGAAACTAAAAGATTCAATTGCAATATCTAAATATATACGTTCAAGTAATAACCTCTCCGACAACGGTGCCTGAACAACTTGTTTCCAACGAACCAAAAGAACATCGTTTGAAAAACAGAAGGAGGAGACAACACTGCCAGCAGAAAGAGGTACTCCTCTTCCCTTATTTGTTCAAATATTACATCTTTGTTCACACCGTATTCATCCCACGATAGATAATAGTTGACTTCCTCTTACTACACCCTCTTCGCAATACTCACAAGGTTTCCCCCCATATACTATTTCACCGGACCAAACACGGCAAGACTCCAGAATTCACGGACCAAACGCGAAGATAAAAGATCACTGGGACTCATTTGGGGAGTTCAAGCAATTGGAGCGGTCGAGGATAAACACGATAAATGCTCAAAAGAAAGAGTGGCACCATTCTCTGGGGCTAGGTGGCTACAAGAGTGGCATCCATAAGTGGGAGCAATCAGAGCAGAAGATGCTTGATGTAGGGGTCCGGCCAAAAACATTGGATTGGCCCGACAGGTGCAGGACATGGTTTTATGTGCATTGGGGGAAGTTGGACCTAGAGACAGGGGAGGTTATGGAGCTGGCAAGTCTTAAAAATGCCTTTGATGCTTTAGTTGCTGCAATAAAAGATGCTCATACGGGGGTGTTCCAGCCCGACAGAGAGAACGATGAGCTTACACACGCCCTCAAGAATCCTGAACACACGGATCGAACACGAGGCAAAGGTGTTGTTCCGTGGGTTGAGGGATTTAAGGACTGGAATGAGTCTCGTAGAAGTCATTTGTGAAAGAAGAATCAGGAGGCAGCCAATGATGTCTACTACGCAACCTTCTTCTTGTAGACTCGTGTTGGGCCTTCAAGTGTAGAGTTTTGTAAGACAGTAGCAAATTTCCCTCAAGTGGATGATCTAAGGTTTATCAAACCGTGGGAGGCGTAGGATAAAGATGGTCTCTCTCAAACAACCCTACAACCAAATAACAAAGAGTCTCTTGTGTCCCCAACACACCCAATACAATGGTAAATTGTATAGGTGCACTAGTTCGGCGAAGAGATGGTGATACAAGAATAATGTGGATGGTAGATATAGGTTTTCATAATCTGAAAATATAAAAAAAGCAACGTTGCAAGTAACAAAAGTGAGCGAAAAGGATATAGCAATTCTTAGAAACAAGGCCTAGTAGGGTTCATACTTTCACTAGTGTAAGTTCTCTCAACAATGATAACATAATTAGATGATATGGCAATCCCTCAACATGCAACAAAAGTAACTCCAAAGTTCCTATCGCAGAGAACATAAGATGAAATTGCTTGTAGGGTACGAAACCACCTCAAAGTTATTCTTTCTGATCAATCCATTGAGCTATTCCTGTAAGTGTCACAAACAGCCCTAGAGTTCGTAGTAAAATAACACCATATGACACACATCAATAAACCCTAATGTCACCTAGATACTCCAATGTCGCCAGAAATATCTGTGGGTCAATTATATGATATGCATCAAACAACTTCAGATTCATAATATTCAATCCAACACAAAGTACTTCAAAGAGTGCCCCAGTATTTCTACCGGAGAAATGAGGACGAAAACATGCATCAACGCCTATGCATAGATTACCCCAATGTCACTTCTGGAATCCGCGAGTTGAGTGCCAAAACATACATCAAGTGAATTAATAGAACACCCCATTGTCACCACGGGCATCCCATGCAAGATATACATCAAGTGTTCTCAAATCCATAATAGTATTCAATCGGATAATAGTGTAACGTCAATGGTAAAACACAATTCATCACAAGAAGATAGATGGGAAAGAGCACCATAAGATGCAACTATTGTAACAAGGCTCGCGATACATCAAGATCCTGCCAAATCAAGAACACAAGAGAGAGATAGAGATAGATAGATAGATAGATAGATAGATAGATAGATAGATGGATAGAGAGAGAGAGAGAGAGAGATCAAACAAATAGCTACTGGTACATACCCTCAGCCCCGAGGGTGAACTACTCCCTCCTCATCATGGAGAGCGTCGAGATGATGAAGATGGCCACCGGTGATGGTTTCCGCCTCCGACAGGGTGCTAGAATGGGCTCCCGATTGGTTTTTTGTGGCTACTAAGGCTTGAGACGGCAGAACTCCTGATCTAGGTTTCTTTATTGGGTTTTCTCTATTTATAAGAATTTTTGGCGTCGGGGACAAGTCAAGGGGGTCCACGAGGCGGTGACAAGGCAGGGGGGAGTGCCTCCACCCTTGTGGATGCCTCGTGGCTCCTCTGCTCCATCTCCGATACTCCGTGGGCTTCTTCTAGTCCATAAAAATTGTAGGAAAGTTTCAGCTCGTTTGGACTCCGTTAGGTATTCCTTTTTTGAATAACACAAAAACAAGGAAAAAAACTGAAACTGGCACTGGGCTCTGGGTTAATAGGTTAGTCCCAAAAATAAAATAGCATGGAACAATCAAAAATTATAGATACGTTGGAGACGTATCAGCCAAGCAAAAGCAGGATGCTGACCGTCTTGAAAAGGTGGAATCAAAGAACGCTGAGTTGGAACATGCTTTCTTGCGGCAACAGGAGCAGCTCAACACACACAACTAGCAAAGGGCGTCGTCTCAGTGGCTGGAGCAACCAGATCGAGCATTGGATAGCATCGCCCCATCGAGGCCGGAAAGCAGCATGGGTTCCACGGGGTCCTGGACGACAATGCACTGCTGGCTCGCTACCCCGTGGATAAAATCACAGGGGTGAAAGGTTGTGAGCTACACGTGAAACTCAAGAACATATCCATGAAGGTAGTGATAGGCTATGCATTACCAAATCCCCTTGATGCAACCTTCCATTGCAATCTGATTCTAGCTGGCTATGCTCGTGTCGGGGTGGATGAAGTGATGGCAGGATATGAGTCAGGAGATCTTGACATTCCGAGAGGTTAAGGGTAGACGACACTGCGAGAAGTCGGACCTAGACTCTAATTGTGGAAAAAGGACTGCATCATCTTTCCAAGGCCACCGACTCCTCCTCCAAGTCCGCTGCGTCAGCCAACTCTACCTCACCCCGACACAGAGCCCAGCACGAGTCAGCCACCGCGTCAGCCAAATCCACCCCGCCACCCCAAGACGAAGCCCAACACGAGTCCATCGGCATTTAAATTTTTGCATTGTGAACAAACTCCAAAGCGGAAGAGAGCACCAAAGAAGAAACCCTCCCCTCCTTCCAAAAAGAAGTTTGCTTACGATATGTCTATCGATGGAAACAATGCCATAGTGGTTGGCAAAGTCAAGGCCCATTTTGCACTGAAACCACCCCCGCCACCAAAGAAGATAGTACCTCTCGAAACCATACAGTGCGTTGTGAGGAATTTTACCAACCCACCTTCGGAGAGAACGAAATCAGACTATAAACGCTTTATCAGCAAGTCCTTTCATGCATAATAAAAAAAAGGATTCGAGCGGTAGTAAGAAAAGCAGGGAAAATGTTCCCTAGCTGAGAGAAAACCCAGTACAATCGATCCTGCCGCTCAAGGGTAGTACCGACCAGATGGAGATCGATCATGCCGCTCAAGATGAGTACAGACCCGATGGAGATCGATGCTGCAGCTTTTGCTAGAGAGTTCGGTCTCACTATTGAACAACTCCTGGGCACTGAGGACATGCCGAGGGTGCATAGGAGGAACTAGCATGGAGATATGTCAGAGGGAACCCTCTAGTCAGGCCTATTGAGGTCCATCTTCTATCAACACAGATGCACAAATTGCATGACCGGTACCTTTGAGAAACAGATACCGGGAGACAGAGCCTCATTGTGAAAGTCAAGCGAGAGCATTACATCAATTAAAACAATATGTGGATTGATTTCCCAGAACTTATTCAGTTATTCAATCAAGATGCACTCAAGAAATCTCTTGTCAGTTGCTATTGTCTATAAGTGATTTCTTTCTGTAATGTAAGTCTCTAGCTTCAGCTCGTTCATTGCATGTAATTATCCTTACTATATTCTTTTGTGTGGTATTATCCAGAATGAAGATGTTTGAAATGAAAAGAGATTGAGTCTATGGCATTAGGTTCATTGACCCAAATACCATTTATGATACTGTGTTAAGATACTACCCAGATGACACAGAGGAGAACGTGCTATGGTTTATGAAGGAACAAAATACCCAACCATATATAGTACTTCCTTACATCTACATGTGAGAATTAGTGTCTTGCACTACAAATCATTTTTGGCTTACTCGATGTTAAGTGTAGTACTAGATGAGCTATGCATGCCCGCTTATACAACTTATTTCCACTGGATCCTGGTAATTATTAAAGTGGACGATGGGCAATTTGATGTACTAGACTCACTACAAAAAGATCCTGAAGAGTACATGCCCCTGAAGTTGATGCTCGACAGGTAATTTCAATTATTATCGCACTATGTCGGTCTATTTAGTTCATTTCCTAATATCAAGTAATCAATAACTCCTTTTATTCTTTTTCTTTGTCGGACAGGGTTTGGAAACGGTTCAAAAAAGAGGTGACCGGTTCATGGAAAAAGGAGCTGTCATGGAAAAGGATCAAGGTAATTAATTAGTACTAGCTACATCCGCGCATCTCTTTAGTTCTGGTTTCAATACCATTATCATGCTTGATTATTATCTGACTGAATTGTATTCTCGTAAAGTGGTGCCTAACACGGGAATAGGGGACTAATATATGTGTATACATTGTTTAAGAGAACAGTCGCATTATGACCGAAACGAGGAATGATAAAGTAACTATTGGTATACATACACTATTCACGATTTTTTTATCATGATCTAATATATATACACACATTGATCTCCTTCTTAATTTAAATATGCAGTAGATGCAGAGTAGGCTCATGCCAAAGGACCGCGTACGAGCACTTCAAGAGGAAATATCGAGATTTTTGCTTCAGCAGGTCATAGCTCCCGAAGGAGAATACCATTATGCCAATTATTGATCTGCAAAAAGTAGGAGAAATTGTATATACCAAATTATATAGTGAGCCTGAGCGCAGGATCGCTAATCGTGTGCTCCGGCCAGGCTACGCGCGCCCCCTTCCATCTTGTCAGCCAACCACCTTCTACTAACCGTAACAAAAGCTAGAAACCATGGTAATAAACTGTTTTTTGCGGGTAAAAACCATGGTAATAATCAAAAGTGATTACTAGGTTGCACGCACCACATCCCACCCCTGTTAAATTTTTTTTTGAAGGTCACCGGGGAGGGAGAGGACTCCCCCACCTGAATTGTATTCAAATTGCCTATAAGACTTCGCATCCTTTTGCAGGATGGGTTCAAGTGAACTAGAATTACAGGTGGGCACAGTAGGAGAAGAGGTAAAGCAAAGAACACAACAAATAAACAAGGGAGAACAAAGAGGGAAAACACGCCCCGACACAACACAAAGCACCCCCAGCGAGATCGAACGGCATTGGCCAGCTGAGAACAAGCCATGGCACTGCATCATCGACGCAATCGGAGGCATCACGCAACCAAGACTGCACAACGCCACGACACCACTGCGTCGGGGGTGCATTCGAACGGTCACGCGAGGCCCAGACGACGCCACGGCGCCTATGTACCGCAGGCAAAGTCGGCGTCGCCAAGCAGACAAACCCATGACACTGTACCATCGACGCAATCGAAGGCATCACGCAACCAAGACTGCACAGCGCCACGACACCACCTGCGTCGGGGGTGCATTCGAACGGTCACGCGAGGCTGAGACGACGCCACGACACCTGTGTGCCACCAACAAAGTCGCTTGACATCGCCAAGCAGAGACTCACCAAGGAGCGCAGGAGCAAGAACACAAGAAGAACACCGCCAAAGAGGGGCTCCAGCCACCGCCGACCCCAAACCGGCCGCACCACCACCACCTCAAACTTATCAGCAGAGCTAGCCTGAAGGAGGACACCAACTTTCATCTTCATCTGACCAAACAAGGCGAAGTGCCTCGAACATTGGCCGTCTGGTCGCCACCCAACAACCCCCCGAAAGGGGAGAGGTGGGAACGAGGAAATCCAATATAGGACCACACCTCGCTAACCCGGCTTCCGACGAAAGAATCAACCCCACTTCAGGGCATGGCCGAGCCAAGATCACGAAGACAGAGCACCACTTCTCCGCCACCATCTCCCTCACGGACCACCAACGGAACCACCTCGAGCCACTGGTCACCCTAGCAAGGCAAGCTCAAAGACGAAGCCCATGGAGGGGATGTGACGTTTGAGCGCCACCATCGCCTGATCCGGGAGACCGGGATCCAAAGTTTCCTCTGGAGCAGACAGGAGGGGAGACGAGCACGGCATCACGACACCTTCAACAAGGATACGGTGCCCACAGGCACCGCCGTCGTTGGCTTCGACCGAAATCGAAGCCCGGCATTAGCCGGCAGTGTGCGCAACCCCAACACCTGTAGCCTGCTAGTCCCCCCAAAGCAAAATCCACACAAGCAGATGAAGCACTCGCTGCCAGCCCACGAACAGAGACCGCCGCGCCATGCGAAGCCTCCAGATCGGGAGAAAGAACCGGGGACGAGCGAGAACGACACCTGCTGCACGCCTAGCCCTCCGCACACCACGTGCTTAGAACCCCGACACGCCCACCTGCCCCCCTTCCGAGTCCCAGCTCGCGGGAGAGAGCAAGGACCGCCAGATCTGCCGCCGATGGCAACGCACACCCAGGCCCGCCACCACCATCCATAGCCGAGGCACAGGACCCCGCCGCCAGAGACGCCGCCCTCACGGCCGGAGGGACTCACCCCACGCCACACGCGCCGATGGAGGCACCGCGGGCAGGGCCGCCCCGCCGGATCTGAGAGGCGACGCGCCGACGCGCGCACCACAGAAGCA
The DNA here is from genome assembly GCF_002162155.2 of Triticum dicoccoides. Classification (NCBI taxonomy): domain Eukaryota; kingdom Viridiplantae; phylum Streptophyta; class Magnoliopsida; order Poales; family Poaceae; genus Triticum; species Triticum dicoccoides. Next base: position 34,366 of record NW_021208216.1, read on the forward strand.
GGGCACGGGGGCGCAGCGCCAGCCGGCCGTGATCACCGCCGCCCTCCCCACCGCGCCGGAGCACGAACGGCGCGCGCGGAGGAGCGACGCACCGTGCCGCCACACGAGCCCCCTGCTCGTAGACCGGCCGCTTCGGCGCGCCAGAGACCCGCCGCCGCCGGATCCGCGCGGGGCTTTGCCCGGCGGAGGCTGTTGGGCGGCGGCGAGGGGGAGGGAAGCCGTTGATGGGGGGCGCTGCGGTGACGAGATGCGCCGCCGCCCGAGTCGCCCTGGGGAGGATGACGCGGGGGAGGATGACGCGGGGGAGAACCTGAGCAAGCAATTTGGATGCACACTCACTTCCACCACCCACCCCTATTAATCGCCTAGTTAGTTTTGCTTTCTTCTACTTGCTCGTAACTCTTATGCAGGATATCGTAAAAACGAAGAACAGATTACCTCTTTAGTTTCATATGTAGTAATTAAATAGTGCACTACTAAAACATGTGTGTTCTAGTAAATGCATTGGAAACAAGGGGTAAAAAAGTCTAGTTCTAGTAACCGTATGTAACAACTAACGACATCAAAACTAGAAGAAAACTAATTATATATAGTAGACGGCCCAACTAATTATAGTGAACATCAAAGAATTGGTGGTAACTTTTTTGACATGGTAGCTGTCTTACGGCTTGGTCCGAGCGAACTGATATTAGCTGCTAGGTACTAGATAGTAATTGTGTTACGACAATAATTTATTTACTAAAATTCAAATGAGTGACATACATTCGAAATATCAGAACGCTTGAGAGTATTTCTCAATACTCATCCTATCGTAACATATAAATTATACTTATCAATTACAGTAAAAAAACATGGAGAATTTCACAATGATGAAGAGAAAAGGACATCTTGAAACCAAATTAACTGTGTTGCCATATTATACTATTGTTTAACTATGTGTAACTAGAAACAAACATATAAGGAGAATGGTGGCAAGCGGTGAACCTTTGTGTGCACCCAGTAATCAGATTATTTAAGTTACCATGTTTTATAGCGCAACCTTTGTGTGTGTGTGTGTGTGTGTGTGTGTGTGTGTGTGTGTGTGTGTGGACGTCGTACGAGAAATTCTATGATATATGATTGGTTCTACAAGAAATTCTATGATATATGATTGCTTGTATGAGAAATTCTATGATATACTATTGGTTCTACGAGAAATTTTATGATATATATGCCTAATATGTACAATATGTAGTACCGTAAAATATCTTTGAAATGAAAAAGTACTAAATGAAAAACAAAAATGAAAAGAAAAAAATAAACAATCAACCCGTAAAAACCAAAAACCCCAAAACCCCTAAACACTTCAGTCCTGGTTGATATCACCGACTGGGACTGAAGGTCCCGGACCCCGCGCACGCTGCTAGCCACGTGAAAGGACATTAGTCCCGGTTCGTGGAGAACCGGGTCACTAGTGCAGAACCGGCCTTTAGTGCCGGTTCGTAACGGGCTTTAGTGCCGGTTCGCCAACCCGCACTAAAGAGTGGGGACTAAAGGTCCCCTCCCTTTAGTACCGGTTCGTCACGAACCGGCGCTAAAGTGCCACCACGTGGCACGAGCCAGGCCCGTTTGCGTGGAGGGCATTAGTACCGGTTGGTAACACCAACCGGTACTAAATGTTTGGGTTTTTTTAATTTTTCTTTAATTTTGTGTTTTCAATTTAATTTAGTGATTGTTTTACATTATAATGAGTTGTTAAATCATTAGGTGAAAGTACCGTGGATTAGTTTCGACTGGATGCATTGGATATCTCTACTAGCTATAGCTAGCTAGCTAGAGTATATGCCATATCCATATTATACTTGATCAACTATAATATATACGGATATGGCATATACTTGATCATTTAGGTAGGATCCATCCAGCTGAAACTAATCTGCGTTTTCTTTCATTAAATGATATAATAATTAACTAGCTATCTAATCACCACCAGCACTACTAGCTTAAAGAAGAAACATTCACTTGTACCAGAAGCAAAAATATTATCGATCGAGTTCAACATGATTGTCATGATATTATAAGAGTTCATATATAACACCACAAAAGCAAAGCACTTAAGTTCAGAACGAAGAACACAGACATGAAAGGACAAGTACTAATTAAGAGCAGCATGAAGAACTAGCTAAATCACTCCTGCTAGCTACTCTCTCTTTGGTAAAATAGCATAGAACATGTATAGCTCTCCTGATTGATCATACTGGAGCATGCCGATGAACCTGTCTCCTAATCGTGGGCTGCGCTTCTCATTGCTGCCCCCTAGTACTTCTCTGCGATCATTAATAATTTTCCTTCAATCTTTCACTATTAAGCATTCATCGCTTCTACAAATCCTGAATGCATTCATGTGCAATGCAGGATATCTTGGCCGTAACTGTCATCGATCCCTTGAGGCACAACTGTCATCGGGAGTCCCTGTTGAAGAACATTGTATAGTACTTAATTAATATACTTAGCAATGAAAGTTTAGCAAAAAATTTATGTATGCAAAATATGCACTGAGGACAAATAGTAAATATCTTACCATCATTCCTAAATAGATGTGACCGTAGTTCAACACCATCACTATTGGTCGCACGTTTTGAGTACTAACATTTCTAAGTGCAGGAAGAAAATTTGTCTTGACAGTATGAAGATCCTCAAGCCATGAAACATAATGACTTATCTCCTCGCAGTTTAGTTCAGCTCCGGGACAGTAGTAGGTCCTGTCTACCAAGCGCCGGACATGTTTGGTTGAATGGAGATAAGCTGTCAATAGAAATTAGTTGTCAGTTATTTTTGAATAAGCAATATCAAAGACAAAAATATAGTTGAGAAGAACTCACATAATGGTAGAACTGGAGGCGTCTGCACATCGACCCATATGTCTCTATTACCTTCAATATCATCTTCCGAACGAATATCAAAGGTCATAACCATACCAGGCTCAAATGCATAAGCCTTGCATAGTGCTTGCCAAGTTTTGCATTCAAAATAGGTGTACGTGTGTGCATTATATACTTTGACGTAGAAAGTATAACCATCATGCTCAGTTTTCAGGTAAGCTCTCTTTACCTCCATAGTTTTCATAACTTTGAAACCTATCTTATCCAAGAAAAAAATTCTTGCATGGCACGGGATGTGCTAGTAGGATAGTGAAAATTAAAAATTATAAGTCAAGCAAATGAAGCATATATAAGTCATGCTTAATTACGAAAACAGACTTGTCGTTGTGACTTACTGTATCGAATTCGAAAGTCTCATCCTACTTGATGTTGAATCGCCTACCATCAACAAGGAAATTTTTGTCGCACTGGCTGCGCTGGTCTTCACAGTATTCGCACATAATGAAATTTTTCCCATCGTCAGACGACATTTTCTATGTTCATATTAGGCGAAACATTAATAACTTACTAATTCAATTAATTTAACTACTTCTATTAATTCAACTAAGCATTTACTAAAAATAAACTAGTTATATTAATTCAATTAGTTTAAAGCATTTACTAAAAATAAACTAGTTCTATATATATATTAATTCAACTAGTTCAACTAAACATTTACTAAAAATAAACTAGTTACATTAATTCAACTACTTCTATTAATTCAACTAGTTCAACAAAGCATTTACTAAAAATAAACTAGTTCTATATAA
>NW_021208216.1:38045-38886 GCF_002162155.2 Triticum dicoccoides
GACGACGGGCGGCGGGGGCGGCGAGGGCGACGGCACGGCAGTGCGGCGGCGTCGGCGTCGTCGAGATCAAGACTCGCGCGCGCGAGAAGTGGAACGAATTAGTCGCGACAATAACTGATTTTTTGTAAGTATAGTATATATAGGATGGGCCTTTAGTACCGGTTGGTGGCTCCAACCGGTACTAAAGGCCAATTTTGGCCAGCCCAAGCGGCGGGAAACAAGGGCCTTTAGTACCGGTTGGTGGCTCCAACCGGTACTAAAGGGCAACACATTAGTACCGGTTGGAGGCTCCAACCGGTACTAATGCCCGTGCGCTGCCACCCGCAGTGCGCTACGTTTAGTCCCACCTCGCCGAGCGAAGGGCAGCCGCACTGGTTATTTTTGAGTAATATTTTTATATAGTTATTCCTTTTCTGCTTTATTTTTTCTTCTATTTATTTCTGAATAGTATTTATTTTCTTCTATTTATTTTTGAGTAATTTGTTTATATAGTTATTTCTTTTCTGCTTTATTTTTTTCTTCTATTTATTTCTGAGTAGTTTTTTTTGCTTTATTTAGTTTCTTTGTGAATATTTTTGCTTTATATAATTTTTCCTTTTCAGAATTATTTATTTTCTTCTATTTATTTCTGAGTAGTTTCTTCTTCTTCTTCTTCTTCTTCTTCTTCTTCCTCTTCTTCTTCTTCTTCCTCCTCTTCTTCTTCCTCCTCCTCTTCTTCTTCTTCTTCTTCTTCCTCCTTCTCCTCCTCCTCTTCTTCTTCTTCTCCTTCTTCTTCCTCCTCTTCTTCTTCTTCCTCCTCCTCCTCCTCCTCCTCCTCTTCTTCTTCTTCTTCTTCTTTTTC
>NW_021208216.1:39998-50616 GCF_002162155.2 Triticum dicoccoides
TCCTCCTCCTCCTCCTCTTCTTCTTCTTCTTCTTCCTCCTCCTCCTCCTCCTCCTCTTCTTCTTCTTCTTTAAATTGTGCATCTGAACGCAGAAAAAATACATTCATCAGTACCGCCTTTCAGCCAAAACGCGCCCTACTGCTACACAAAAGTACATATAAAAAATACATTGATCATCAACGATCTTTCTGTATAGAATCTAAATCGTCAATAGGAATCTACCACCGATTTAAGAACCGGCGAAGACTCCTATTGCAGCCACAGATCCTACACATAGAGTTCAATGAAGACCAAATGCTTGGGATGGTTTGAGAAGTAACATACTTAAGGTGGTCAAATTCTTGTTAGGGGAGCGAGGTGGGACTAAAAATAGAGCCTGCCACAACCTATTTAGTACCGGTTCGTGCCACGAACCGGTACTAAAGGTGCTGGCCGGGCACCAGCATCTTTAGTACCGGTTCGTGGCACGAACCGGTACTAAAGATTTCCAAAGAACCAGTACTAAAGGTCACCTCCCGCCAAGTCATTTACTAATGGGAGCATTAGTGCCGGCTCATATGCCAACCGGTACTAATGTTTCACATATTAGGTCCTTTTTCTACTAGTGGGACTAAAGGGCCGGGGGGGTGCTTTAGTCCCCACTTATTAGTCCCAGTTGGTGAACCGGGACTAAAGGCCCTTACCAACTGGGACTAAAGCCCGGTTTTCCACTAGTGTTTGCACTTGGTATATCAAATACAATCTTCTCCTTTATAGAAACTTAAATTTCAGTGTCTATGACAACCTTTAGTCCTCAAGCAGAAGCCAAATTAGGAAACAAAAAATCCCCTGATCTCCCATGATTTAACTTTTATGAACGGTTAATCCGTTTCTATGGTCCAAATTTGGTTGGTGAATATTTCTCTTTGCTTCCTTGTGAGGTAAAACACTCTATCATTCCATGCTTTGCCCCAACCCCGTTGAATATCCCAACCAGACCCAAGAAGCCCAACCCACCCCGAACAACCAAAACATCTATCTTTCTTATTTTCCGCCGCCACCAAGTTTCCTCTTCCATACCCTGGTAATTTTCCCCTAGTGGCCACCTCTGCCGAGGAGGAGGAAGGGGAGGTGGTGGTGATGGTGGGTGGTGGGGCTGCTCGAACGGAGGTGGACATTGGCGATGCATCCAAGAACTACAACGTTGGTCACGTACTTGCGAAGTTCAGCATAGGAAGAGACAGGGAACGACATAGAGGAGATGGCCCAAAGAAGGGGGTCATTGTGGTGTCGGGCGGATGCAAGAGAGAGGAGGCTAGTTTGTGGCATTGGGGGCAGATGGTGGTGCGGTGCCCACCACACAAGATCACGATCCACGGTTGGATAGAGGTGGTTGGGGAGGGATGGGGTTGCGTGGGATATACAAAGGGGTTTTGTGCAAAAGAAAAGAGCGGAGCGGCAGGAGCTTTTTTTAAAATTGTCATCGCTGGCCTTGCATGCGCTACATATAGATCTAATGGTCCAATGTGTGCCTACGCCTGCTCTTTTGGATCTCACCAAACAAATTATGTTCAAATTTGGTTCGACTTGGTCTGGTAGTACTTGGCTTCTTTTCTTTGTGATGTACCATAGATAGCTATACGTCCACGCGTTGCCCCGCCTCAATAAATAAATGCCCCCAGACGCCAGCGCTACCCACCCAACAACCACTAAATCTGTCATCTTTTTCTCTCTCCCGCCGTTGTCGCAGTTCTAGTATTTCCCTGCTCCCCAATCCATCCCGACCCCGCCCCCATCTTGGATCCTATACTGTTGGCGACCGCGGAAGCTAGCAAGAAGAAGATGATCACCCTGAAGTATGTCAAACGGTGAGGAGTTTGAGGTGGAGTAGGCGGTCTCCATGGAGTCACAAACCATCCAGCATATGATTGAGGATGATTGCGCCAACAAAGGCATCGCAATCCCTAACGTCAACATCAAGATCCTGTCCAAGGTCACCCTGAAGTTTTCCTCTTGGACCTCATACTGGTATGCTATCCTTTCATTGGACCATCTCCTTTTTCTAGATTTACTTTTCTTCATGTTCCCCTTCCGGGACTCAAATCTAGATGGGCTTGCACTTCTTGCTACTATTTATATTAGACTGGAAGGACTCCTCGTACAACCATCGATGCAGTATATATATTTTCTAAAATACTTTTTGAATGGTATGATACAATATATATTAGACCGGAAGGACTCATCTTTTTAGAACATGTGAACATTTTCTTTAAATGGCTCGAACATTATTTTTAATAGTATGATACAATTTTCTTAAATGACATGACTATTTTTGACATTCTATAAATATTTTGAAAAATGTCACAAACATATTTAACATTTTCCAAAACTTGCACTAACATTTTTTCAATGGTATGAAATAGTTTTTCTTAAATAAATTGATATGTTTAAAAAATATAAACATTTTGTGTAATCACAAATGTATTGTCAGAAACATATCCATATTTTTTCAAATGTTATGAACATGTTTGTCAATCTATAAAACATTTTCTGAATTATGTGAACATTTTTGACATTGTATAAACACTTCTACAAATGTCACGAATATTTTCTTGAAACAAGTGAATATTTTGTAAATTTAACAAACATTTATTAAATGTGATCAACATTTTTTAATAGTCTTGCAAACATTTTTTTCGCACTATAAGACCATTTTATTAAATGTCACGAATATATTTTGAAACATGTGGTCATTTTTAGAATGTCACAATATTTTTTGTGAGTTTTATCTACATTTTTGGGATTGGTTTTTTGTCCATGGTAACTGCAACACACCTACAAAGACAACAAAGCCAAGAAAACATAATAAAATCTGAAGTTTATACAATTGTCTCGATAAAATGCAGACAACTTTAAAACTAGATGAAGATGCCATGGGAGACTTTGATGTGAATATTTGTAACAAACGAGCCCTAAAAATATCACAAATGTCCACTCATCATGTCAGTACCACTTCTCTCACTGACTTAATATTCACATTTAGCTGTGAGCTGGCTGACGACAAAGTGTGTCGCCTAAGTCGGCAAGAATACTTTGTCGTCAGCTTTTCACGACAAAGATTTTGCCGTCATCCAACTACAAATTAGCCGTTTGCCGTAACAATAACAAACGACCAAGAAAAGTGTCTTTGCCATCAGCAGGAATCTGTCTTTGTTGTCATCCTCAAAAATAACATACGACCCCGTTTGCCGTAAAAATAACAAACGACCAAGAAAAGTGTCTTTGCCATCAGCAAGAATCTGTCTTTGTTGTCATCCTCAAAAATAACATACGACCAAGAAAAGCATCTTTGCCGTCAGCAAGAGTTTGTCTTAGTTATCATCCTCAAAAATCATAGACGAAAAGAACTTCTTTATTAAAATAACCTGAACCAATAGTCCCAGTGCAGAAGACAACAATTAACACCACACCACTATTATAAATCAATACTTTGTTCCAAGAATCTACGACGAACGTACAAATTTCACAATACAAAATTACTTTACTTACATAGAATACATCATCACTTGCTGATCCAAAGGCAAAACTCCTCTATTTCATAAGCTGAACAGACTACACACGAAAAGATTAAAAAAGAGGAGTGGGTGATGTAGCAGCCCGAGATCCAGCATGCTCATCCATATTGATTTTGATCGGGACACCCATGCCGACCCCAACCACCCCCTGAGCGTGTGCTCTCCGGAGCAGTAGCAACCGGCAACCACGCCCCTTTCCCTTCCCCTTCCGTTCTCGAAGAACATAGCACACAGACACCATCATGGACGCTCATGGAGCTATCACTGCTCCTCGAGGTGGGAGGTGGTGCCCGTGGGACGGCGGAGGCATGCGGGGGCGATGGCCGACGAGGCTGGCACCACCCGGTGCAGAGAGGGAAGGGGCGGTAGGCGAGATGGTGGTCATCGGGTCCAGCGAGCGAGATGAGGGCAGCGAGGCCGGGGACAGCGGATGAGATGGTAGCCAGCGAGGCCTTGGTTGGCGGCGAGGTGGTGGAGGGCACCGATGGGCATGTGGGGGCGACGGGGATGGGGCCGGTGGTGAAGGGGGAAGTGGTCGACGCCAGCTGGCGAGGTGGTGGCTGGCAAGGACAGGGCCGGAACGCTCGATTTGAAATCGAGAGTAGGGAGAGAAATGAGAGAGATAGATCGTGGTGGGGTGGGAACTAGCTGGGTGGACATGGCAGAGAGTGGTGGGGCGTGAGGTGCGTCGGGGCACATGGGGTTTTGCTGTTGTGTGAGATGTGTGGATCAGGTGATGCCATGTCATCGATCCGCGCGCGTTGTCACTCTTCTTTACCGTCTCTGTTTTTTGGTACAATCGGAAAATAGCGCATTTTTGCGGTCTGCAAAACAAAAGACAGACGGAATACGACAAATTGTGGTCTTTTTTTCCTGTATTTTTTTCCAGACGAAAAAGTTTGTTGTGCCGTCAGGTTTTCATTGCCGTCTACTGATGACGGCAAATAATTTCTTTGCAGTCTGCACGACAAAAAATGGACGTCAATGACGTCCCCTGACGACAAATTAGTTGTTTCCCGTAATGAGACGAACTACCTTTGCATTTTCTCTCTTAATCATATAGTTAATTTGTCTATGGTATCTACAATTAGCACTTGTTATCACAAATACAATCTTCTCATTTATAGAAACTTAAATTTCAGTGTATATGACAATCTTTAGTACTCAAGCAGAAGCCACATTAGGAAACCAAAAATTCAACAACCTCCCATGATTTAACTTTTATCGGCGGTTAATCAATTCATATGGTCCAACCTTGGGTTGGTAATTATTTCTCTTTGCTTCCTTATCAGGTATGACATTCTATCCTTCCACGCATTGCCCCAACCCCCATTCAATATCCGAACCCGGACCCGAGAAGCCCAACCTACCCAGCAACAACCAAAGCATCTGTCTTTCCTATTTTCTAGCGCCACCACGTTTCCTCTTCCACACCCTTCTAATGTTTGCCCTAACAGCCACCACTGTCGAGGAGGAGGAAGGGGAGGCGGTGATGATGATGGGGCGGCTTCAACATCGGAGGACATTGGCGATGCCTCGAGGAACTACAATGTTGATGATGTACTTGCGAATGTCAGCGTACGAAGATAAGGGGAAGGGCATAGAGCAGATGGGCCAAAGAAGGGGGCCGTTTTGGTGTTGAGCTGCTACAACAGAGAAGAGGCATGTGTGGCGTTGGGGCAGATGATGGTGCGGTGCCCACCACACTAGATCAGGACCCACGGTGGATAGAGTAGGTTCGAGAGGGATGTGGTTGTGCGGGAGATACAAAGGGGTTTTGTCCTAAAGCAAAGAGTAGACTTGCTGGAGTCTTTTGGTAAAACTGCCACCGCTGGCCCTGCATGAGCTTCATAAATATCAAACTGTCGAATGTGTGCCCGGAACCCTACTCTTGCGGATCTCACCAAACAAATTCTGTTCAAATTCTGTTCGACTTGGTTTGGTAGTACTTGGCTTTGTATCTTTCTGATGTACGATAGATAGCTATCCATCCAGGTGTTGCCCCGCCACAAGAAATAAATGCCCTCCGGACGCTAGCGCAACCCACCACACGACAACCAAATCTCCCATCTTATCCTCTCTTCCATCGCTCCCGCGTTCCTTTGGTTTCCCCGACCCCCAATCCGTCTCGCCCCCACCCCCATCCCAAATCCAACAGTGATGGCGACCACAGACGCATGCGATAAGAAGATTATCACGCGGAAGTACGTGGAGGAGGCTGTCGCCATGGAGTCACAAACCATCCAGCACATGATTGAGGATGACTGCGCCGACAAAGGCATCGCAATACTCAATGTCAACTCGAAGATCCTGTCCAAGGTCAACAATTACTGCAACAAACACGTCCTAGCCAAGCCAGCCGATGCCATCACTCGAGCCCTTGAAGTCGCTGCATCCGGCACCGCGGCTCCGGCCACCCTAGCTAAGGACCTCAAGAATTGGGACACATAATTCGTCAAGGTGGACCATATATACCACCCTCTTGGACCTCATCCAGGTATGATATCCTTTGATTGGACCATCTCCTTTTTCCAAATCTACTTTTTCTTGATGTTCCCCTGCCGGGACTCAAATCTAGATGGGCTTGCACGTCTTGCTACTATTTCTATTAGATTGGAAGGATTCCTCGTACTACCATCAATGATGTATATACATATTCTAAAAAAGGCATGTCATATTTTTAGAACATGTGAACATTTTCTTTAAATTGCTCAAACATTATTTTGAATGGTATGATACAATTTTCTTAAATGACGTGACTATTTTTGACATTCTATAAATATTTAGAAAAATGTCTCGATCATATTTAACATTTTTCAAAACTTGCACTAACGTTTTTTAAATGGTATTAAATAGTTTTTCTTAAATAAATTGATAGGCTTAAAAAATATAAACATTTTGTGTAGTCACAAATGTATTGTCAGAAACATGTCAATATTTTTTCAAATGTTATGAACATGTTCGTGAATCTATAAAACATTTTCTGAATTATGTGAACATTTTTAACACTGTATAAACACTTTTAGAAATGTCACGAATATTTTCTTGAAACATGTGAAAATTTTGTAAATTTCACAAACATTTCTTAAATGTGATCAACATTTTTTAATAGTCTTGTGAACATTGTTTTCGCATTATAAGACCATTTATTAAATGTCATGAATATATTTTGAAACATGTGGTCATTTTTAGAATGTCAAAATATTTTTTTTCTGAGTTTTATCTACATTTTTGGGATTGGTTTGTTGTCCATGGTAACTGCAACACACCTACAAAGACAACAAAGCCATGAAAACATAATAAAATCTGAAGTTTATACAATTGTCTCGATAAAATGCAGACAACATTAAAACAAGATGATGATGGCATGGGAGACTTTGATGTGAATATTTGTAACAAACGAGCCCTAAATCATGTCACAAATGTCCATTCATCACATCAGCACCACTTTTCTCACTGACTTAATATTCACATTTAGCCGTGAGCTCGCTGACGACAAAGTGTGTCGCCAAATCGGCAAGAATATTTGTCGTCAGCTTTTCATCACGCAGATGACAAAGATTTTGCCTTCAGCCAACTACAGATTAGCTGTCTGCCGTATGAATAATAGACGACCCAGAAAAGTGTCTTTGCCCTAAGCAAGAATCTGTCTTTGTCGTCATCCTTCAAATTAACAGATGACCAAGAAAAGTGTCTTTGCCATCAGCAAGAATCTGTCTTTGTCGTCATCCTCAAAAATCATAGATGACAAAGAATTTCTTTATTAAAATGACCTGAACCAATAGTCCAAGTGCAGAAGATAACAATTAACACCACATCACTATTATAAATCAAGACTTTGTTCCAAGAATCTACGACGAACGAATAAATTTCACAATACAAAGTTACTTTATTTACACATAATAGATCATCACTTGTTGATCCAAGGCAAAAATACTCTATTTCATAAGTTGAATAGACTACACACGGAAAGATTAAAAAAGAGGAGTGGGTGATGTAGCAGCCCGAGATCCAGCATGCGCATCCATATTGAGTTTGATCTGGACGCCCAAGCCAGCCTACAACCATCCCCTGTGCATGTGCTCTCTAGAGCAGTAGCAACCAGCAGCCACGCCCCTTTCCCTTCCCCTTCCATTCTCGAAGAACATAGCACACTGACACCACCATGGACGCTCGTGGAGCTAACACTGCTCCTCGAGGTGGGAGGTGGTCCCCGTGGGTCGGCGGAGGCATGCAGGGGCGACAGGCGACGAGGCCGGCACCGCCCGGAGCGAAGAGGGAAGGGGCGACAGGAGAGATGGTGGCCAGCAGGGCTGGGTACGGCGAGCGAGATGATGCCAGCGAGGCCTTGGGTGGTGGCGAGGTGGTGGCGGGCACCGACGGGCATGCACGGGCGACGGGGACGGGGCCAGTGGCGAAGGGGGAAGTGGTCGAGGCCAGCCGGCGAGGTGGTGGCCGGCGAGGATAGGGACGGCGAGCTAGATTTCGATCGAGAGTAGGGAGAGAAATTAGAGAGAGAAAGAGAGATCATGGTGGGGTGGGAACTAGCCGGCTGGATAAGGCAGAGAGTGGTGGGGGCGTGGGGTCCATCGGGGAACATTGGGTTTTGCCGTTGTGCGGGATGTGTGGATCAGGTCCTGCCAAGTCATGTATCCATGTCATCGATCCGCGCGCGTTGTCATTCTTCTTTACCGTCTTTGTTTTTTGGCACAAACATGACAGAGCGCATTTTTGCGGTCTGCCAAACAAAGCACAGACGACAGACGACAAAATGCGGTCTTTTTTGCCTGTATTCTTTTCCAGACGGCAAAGTCTGTTATGCCATCAGGTTCTCATTGCCGTGTGCTTATGATGGCAAATACTTTCTTTGCAGTATGCCCGACAAAAAAGGACGTCAAAGACGTCCCCTGACGACAAATTAGTTGTTTCCCGTAATGATACAAACTACCTTTGCATTTTATGTCTGAATCATATAGTTAATTTGTCTACGCTATCTACAATTAGCACTTGTTATCACAAATACAATCTTCTCGTTTATAGAAACTTAAATTTCAGTGTATATGACAACATTTAGTACTCAAGCAAAAGCCACATTAGGAAACCAAAAATTAACCGACCTCCCATGATTTAACTTTTATCAACTGTTAATCCATTGATATGGTCCATCCTTGGGTTGGTAATTATTTCTCTTTGCTTCCTTATCATGTATGACATTCTATCCTTCCACGCATTGTCCCAACCCCCATTCAATATCCGAACGCGGACCCGAGAAGCACAACCCACCCAGCAACAACCAAAGCATCCATCTGTCCTATTTTCCGCCGCCACCACGTTTCCTCTTCCACACCCTCCTAATGTTTGCCCTAACAGCCACCACTGTCGAGGAGGAGGAAGGGGAGGTGGTGATGATGATGGGGCGGCTTCAACATCGGAGGACGCTGGCGATGCCTTTAGGAAATACAATGTTGATGACGTTCTTGCGAATGACACCGTACGAAAAGAGGGGAACGGCATAGAGCAGATGGGCCGAAGAAGGGGGCCGTTTTGGTGTTGAGGTGCTACAACAGAGAGGAGGCATGTGTGGCGTTGGGCAGATGCTGGTGCGGTGCCCACCACACCATATCAGGACCCACAGTGGATAGAGTAGGTTCGAGAGGGATCTGGTTGCGCGGTAGATACAAAGGGGTTTTGTCCTAAAGCAAAGAGTAGAGTTGCAGGAGTCTTTTTGTAAAACTGCCACCGCTAGCCCTGCGTGAGCTTCATAAATATGAAACTGTCGAATGTGTGCCCTGAACCCTACTCTCGCAGATCTCACCAAACAAATTATGTTCAAATTCTATTCGACTTGGTTCGGTAGTACTTGGCTTCGTTTCTTTGTGATGTACGATAGATAGCTATCCATCCAGGTGTTGCCCTGCCACAATAAATAAATGCCCTCCAGAGGCCAGCGCAACCCACCCCACCACAACCAAATCTCCCATCTTATCCTATCTTCCGTCGCTCCCGCGTTTCTATGGTTTCCCCGATCCCCAATCCGTCTCGCCCCCACCCCCATCCCAAATCCAACAGTGATAGCGACCCCAGACGCAGGCGATAAGAAGATTATCACGCGGAAGTACGTGGAGGAGGCTGTCGCCACGGAGTCACAAACCATCCAGCACATGATTGAGGACGACTGCGCCGACAAAGGCATCACAATACCCAACGTCAACTCCAAGATCCTGTCCAAGGTCAACAATTACTGCAACAAACACGTACTAGCCAAGCCAGCCGATGCCATCAATCGAGCCCTCGAAGGCGCTGCATCGGACACCACGGCTCCGGCCACCCTAGCTAAGGACCTCAAGAACTGGGACGCATAATTGGTCAAGGTCAACCATATATACTGCCCTCTTGGACCTCATCCAGGTATGATATCCTTCGATTGGACCATATCTGCTTTTTCTAAATTATTTGCCCATTTTTAACATTGTCTAAATTTTTTTACAAACGTCTCAAATATTTTATTGAAACATTTGAACATTTTATTAATTTCACACACATTTATTAAATGTGATCAACATTTTTCATTCGTCTTGCAAACATTGGTTTCACACTATAAGACCATTTATTAAATCTCACGAATAAATTTTGAAACATTTGGTCATTGTCAGAACACAATAATATTTGTGAATTTTATCTACATTTTTTGGGCTTGATTTGTTGTCCATGGTAACTGCAACACACCTAAAAAGACAAAAAAAAGACAACAAAGCCAAGAAAGGATAAAAAATCTGAAGTTTATAAAATTGTCTCCTTAAAATGCAGAGAAAATAAATACTAGATGAAGATGCGATGGGAGACTTTGAGGTGAATATTTGTAACTAACGAGCCGTAAAGCATGTCACAAATGTCCACTTATCACGTCACTTCCTTTGCTCTCACCGACTTATTATTGGGATGGGTACATTGTTCTAGTACTACTGGGTACATTGTTTCTTTACAAGAAGTGTTCAATGCTGGATGGAGCCCACTATGACATACACACTGAGTCAGCATTGCTTTTTTTCAGCATATAGTGTTTC
>NW_021208216.1:50626-62769 GCF_002162155.2 Triticum dicoccoides
CGGTCCTATTTTCGATTAGTATCCTTCTGGGGTAGGATATCTCTCTATCCGCGCATCACCCATCCCGCTACCAACAAATTGCCCACTTGGGGCCCAAACCAACCCACCCACCCCACAAAACCAAATATCCAAACTTTTCCCTCTTCCACCAGTTTTATGTCTTCCTATTCTCGCCAGGGTTTTGCTTCCCCAAGTCCCAACATGCTCACATCCAACCCAGTCCCCAGAGCCAGCAGACAGAGGCCGCGAATGGAGACCAAACCTTAGATATATTGATAGATAATCCAATATCGAACATTGAAGGCCCCTCAGCATATGTTTTGCCTCGTGGGTTGGTCTTTGAATCAATAGATACATGTGTTGTTTTATGTTTTAGCTTGTTGCAAAGTAATCTTATAAAATTTGCTCTTTGAGTGAATACAATCGTTTAATTCATGTCATGTTTTTTTGTTTTAGTTTGTCATTCATGCATATAAAGAAATCTATCTAACTATATAAGCAAGCTAGTTATTTTTAATGAATGATTATCTTTTTGAAATGATGCTTGCCATCTCAAGAACCCATGCTAAAATTTCAATAGCTATTACAAAATCCTTACCTTGTGCGAAGGAATTATTTGGTGTGTGTATTTGGTACCATTTTGTTACAGTTCTGTTGTTTCGTCTTTAGATAGAGCGGTAGTTTGCATGTGGCATCTTAAGTTTCCATACGTAATCCAATAGCATACCTTACTAACCCCTAAACTTATGTTCTATCTTGTGGTTTTATCTTGGAATCCAGTCCTTCAATTTGTGTCTTGTTTTTTGTTTTAAATTTCCACGAACACATCTTTATCCATTTCAATCCAGCACCATACATTCCTTTCCCATTAATCTAGTATCTTACTGATTAATAACATGGGCCGAGTCAGGCGGTAATCAAACTGACTAGCCAAAGGATCAACATATTACTTAGAATCCGAATGAACTGCATCTTGATACAATACGAAAAATACATTACCTACAAGGAACCAACCACGCCGTAGATCTCTAGGCTTATGCGAACTTGTTGTAGATGGCTGGATGACCCTGTGGATCTATAGAGCATACAAGTACAACTAGCGAACATTTGTTTGTTATGCATGGGAGCCATTTCATTTCCAACGCTTTGAGAGAAATGTAATGAAAATTGGTGTAAAATATCAGAGTAACAAGTTAAAGTTGCAAACTGTAGGGGGGCATTGGCAGT
Source organism: Triticum dicoccoides (assembly GCF_002162155.2). NCBI lineage: Eukaryota > Viridiplantae > Streptophyta > Magnoliopsida > Poales > Poaceae > Triticum > Triticum dicoccoides. Next base: position 51,854 of record NW_021208216.1, read on the forward strand.
AGTAGGGAGCAGAAATTAACTCTCATAATATTTCGCATACCCAATAGGAAGGAGAGTTAACAGTATATAGATAAAACTGAGATCCATCCATCCGTAAGTAATTGTATATATCTATAATACCTAAATAGTTCATCCCCACCACCCTATTTCTCTAGACATGCAGCATATCCACCTCATCATTGTGCCACATCAGCGTATTTGTATTCCACGTCATTGTGTTTCTGCCGCAGAGTTTTTCTTTCCGCTGTTGTCCGCACGGTGGAGGAGTAATTCCGGATCAGTTCACCCCAATTATTCCCCCAGCCATCTCCAAATTAACTCTCCCACCCATTGATGCCCATAACTAGACCGTATTCATCTTCCCCACCGAATAGCAGATGAAGCGACTCCCTCCTTTAAGCTTCCATCTTCATTAGAGTTCTCCCTTTAAGCTTCTGCCTTCACCACATCGACTATCGCTTTTGTCGGAGAGGAAGTCCCGACGGTCCATGCCCTTCGTCTGATGGCAAATCACGAGGAGGAGGCGGGGTGTGGAAGCTTCTAGACCCAGATGGCCGTCCATGGGAGATGCCCGCCGCCTCCATCGCTCAACCACAGCCCGCAGGGTCGCCATCCTTCTCCTACCTGAGTACCTGACCATGTTCAACACCTGTCCACTCGTCGCCATTGTTCTTGATTCGCGATCACTGATCCATCAAGATCTGCACCACATGGTATGCCTCATCCGCCCTATACCTCAGGATCTGCCGCCAACTGTACCTGATACGTGATTGCGTACACTGATCCCAGCCCTTGGAGCCAGAAGTAATGACCAAATTTATGCTGCCACAACTCCCCACCAGCAATGACTACCTAAGTGGCTATCGTTCATGTACTGATGTTTGAGTATTGTATTCTCAAATCTGTGTGTGCGTGCATACCCTTCCTTGCAGGTTGATTCTCCCAATTGATTACTTTATGTTTTATCAAAAGTTCTAAGTGGAAGCTTTGCTTTCTTGGAGATTGTAAACTCATTTGCAGATTCGCTACTGATCTCATTTGCTCAAGCAGGTTGCGCCAGTTAAGAGTTACTGAGTCCCTTTAAGATTGGCAATGATACCATCCACTTGAGGCAACTCTTGCTCCGCCATTCTGTAAGTAGGATTGCATCGCACATATTGTAGTATTGTCTATTGTGCATCGCTAAAGAAGACCTCTGAATAAATTACCTTCCAAAAACACGCAATTTTTTTATGGTATCACACAATCTTCTGTGTGGTTCAACACATCTTCTATTTGTAATTACTAGTGTGTGCTTAATGTATTTGTGAATAATCAAAATATCTTGATGTTTGCAGGTTACTTTTGTTAGAGTTTTGCAACTGTCTTCCAGTCATTTTCATGTGTTAATGTCGTGAGTTACTCAGGATATATGGACACCTGAGAATAACAAGTATAGGTCTGAACAGTTGAAAGAAGGTGAAAAAAAATAGTTGAGGAATATCAACATATCTTTTCTGTCCATTCTCATTAGTCTTGCGTGAACCTAAAAATTGTATTGTGAAACAGGATACAGATTGTTTGAAACATGCCAAAACTCCAATGGAGAAGCATCAGTAGTGATCACTCCTTATTTTTCTTTCTAATCTCTATCTTCGGTATTACATATGATTTTTTATTTGTTATATATGACGACAAATTTGGTGGATGTGCTCTCAAATGCTCATTTCCCTATCTGTCGAAGTAAGGACATGCCCTTTAATTATCCTTACAGATTGTTATTCTTTGATTACTATTGAATTTCTTCAGTTCAACTTTGCAGAATTTGTAAGGTTCATTTTACTATCTCTCTTCTTTGTCATAGTTATTCGACTTAGGATACATGCCATTGTTTTGGAACAGGTTATCATGACTTCCCAAACCATGAATATTACCGATATTAATTAGAATAAAATGGATGTAATGAAATGCTCGTGGAATACCATGTTTAATTGTGGAAACAAAGTTCATCATTGCTCTAAATTTAAAAGCCTTATTCCTTGACTGGTCTTGCCTTACTAAGTCAAGTAGTATCACTATTTTATATTTATTTCATCTGGATTTTTCTCGCTAATTCGAATTAATATTGCCTCAATAAATGTAGTAGAGGTTGAATTATTTTGAAAAAAATTATGGTACTACATGAATGGGCATATTTCTGCTTTCACTATCCTCGACTCTTCTTAAACATTTATTATTTTTTTCACTTTTGAAGTGCCACCACCTGAGGTCATAGACACCACTTGAGGTCGTCTCTTGTCTTGCTCTCTGCTATTATTTCTTCTTTCACTATAAAAGGTCTATGTAGGCTCATAGACACCACTTGAGATCGTCTCTTGTCTTGCTCTCTGCTATATACTACCTAGCTAAGCTGCCCCTAGCTTGCAACTGACCAATGGCGCCTTCACCGAGTAGCAGTGCAGCTGTGTTGGCCGTGCTGGTGGTTCTCATGCTGCTGGGGATGGGTTGCCCGGCGGCGGCAAAGACATCATGCAAGGATTGCGCGTTGCAGTGCCGCCAGCTTCGTTGCAGGGCCATGTGGCGCCGAGTGCAGCCCGGCTCCGTGATGCACGAGCTGCCTCGCCGCCTAACTTTCGAAGTGCAGGCCGTTATGCTTCAGTGGGTGCAACGCCCAATCAACTGGTGTACATGACTGCGAAAGCGCGTGCAATGACCCAAACCTATGCAGCGGCTGGTGCGGCGCTGTCTGCGGCGAGTCACAGACGTACAATCTATCTATCGTCAAAACTTCGCTAATTTGTCTGGAGGTTAAGTGCCACAACTCGAAGTTGCTCCTGATCATAAATATTCACATCGTCGAGCAAGAGACTTTGTCAATCTATCTATCGTCAAAACTTCGCTAATTTGTCTCAAGGAGGGGAGTTAATAGTGTATGGTACACGGCAAGAAAAGATATGCATGCATGTTGACATCTAGGGGGGATCTCTTCCATTTTTATATATCTCTTTGTTCACGTACATAGTTTTCAGTGAGTTATACAGGAATTTGAAATCCTTGGACTTGCAGTTTCCTAGTAAGTTCTGTTTGCAAGTGTAAAATGAATTTGAAAGCTAAAGGTAATATACCATCCTATAGATCCAACATATTTTTACTCATGATGACCATTTTTTTTATAATAGCCATTTGAGAATGTTTTCAAATACATGATGAACATATATTTTGAAAACACTATGAACATTTTTTAATATAGGGCAAACATTTTTGAAGAAACTATGATGAATGTCTTAAAATACACGAAGATCGTTTTACAAAACATGATGATCTTTTTTTCAACAGGAAGAATAATTTTAGGTACACTCTTGATTTTCTGTTTGGAAAAATACACGTCCAACATTTTTTAAATACACGAAGAACATTCTTATGCATAATTAACACTATTTTTTTGAGTAGCACTATTTATATTCTAAAACATAAGGTGCATTTTTCAAGTACACGCTAGACATTTCTAAAACACGATTTGTTTTACAAACGCAATGCACATGTTATTAAGAAGATGAGCAAAATAAATAAATAAACTATACGGCAATAAATATGAATGAAAAATGGAAATAAAAATTGATTCAAATATCATGTATTTAAAAAGAAATGGAAAATAAATGCTATAGCAATAGGAAAAGAAAAAACAAAAAAAATATCATTTTACGACTAGACTGGTAGACAAGCAAAAAGGTACCAAACGATACCACTTGAGAAAATGTTGAGAAGATGACCAGGTGCAGCGCCCTTGTCCAGACCACACCAAAGCGTGCCAAGGGACGGGGTAGAGTGCCCCGCATCCGGAGGTTATTTGTTGTAGCCAAGGAATGATTTGCACTCTGCGTACTAAGTGGAGTCACAGCTTCTGCAGGAGAACCTATGAGCGTGTGCGTTAAGTATACTAGAGAATACCCCGCGCGTTACAGCGGGATGCTAGTGTGACAAAGAGGTCAAAGTAGAAGGGCACTTTAATAAGAAAAGAAAGAAAAAAAGAAAGATGACGGGAGAAGATGGCGCATATATAATCTAACTCTGTAACCATCTTTCTCTGTATGATAAGCTTGTGACCAAACTTGTACATGATCTTCGTATTCATTGGATCATCAAAAGTATTTTGTTCATCTCAATGGCAAGGAAAGCAATGCAAACTGATGTTCTTCTAATGTAATATTAGCACATAATTTATGTAAATAAAATGTATTACTAATCAGAGAAGGGAAATAAAGGAAACAACATGACCATCAGGGCATGAAATTGCTATGTCCTCACCTTAATGAATTCCTTGCTTTTATATTTCTTGGGCACGTGACTACACTCAACTTCTATATAGTGCCGCAAGTATATCAACTATCTAGCATCCGGGTTACAAAGAAAATTCTGACGTTTGTGCTGAAAATAGTATAAAAACTTGTAGGCTCTTTCTCCCCACAGCAACTGGATGTGCAGCCCACGCAGCGGTGTCAGCATACACTGCGAGGAGTTGATGTAGCATGCATATGCATGTGAAGGCCAACTGGGCATCGTAACGGTCTGGCGCAGCATGGTGACCTGCTCGTGTAGGGGATAGAAATCAGACAGGTACTTGAAGGAAAGAAATCAAGCGACGAGGGAGTCATGTGTGAGCGACCTGTTGTGTTGCATATGACGCTTCGGTAGAAGGCGGGACGGATGGCCTAGATTGAGCGCTTCATGGCTTCACCCCACACTTCATGGCGTCGGCAATATAATCAGTAGTGGCAGCAGCGTCTCCGCGTCCGGCCATCCAACTTGGCCGGTATGGTGGAAGACATGCATGCAATGCCTTGCTCCTTCGTCGGTGTCTCCGTCTCCATCATCTCCTGTCATTTATGGAGAAACTGACCTCAACAATGAATCATTGCTAGTATTTAGGAAGACGTTGTGTGAGAAGAATGGGAACGTCGGGCATGCAACATTTGTGGTCTAATGAGGTATTTAAAGGTGAAAACAATTTCTCAACGCCTCTTGGGTTGCTCTTTACATGGAGAATTCTTTTCTTTCTGAAACGTACATGGAAAATTTGAAGGGCCATGAGATAGTGGGGATATTAAGAACCATCCGTTTCTTTTTGCATCATTTGCGTGGAAGATATGGCGGCTTATTTTTGCATCATTTGCGTGGAAAATATGGCGGCCTAGACACTAGTCTGAAGTAAAGGAAGCTGAGCTGGAAGGTTGCATGTCTTAACGGCTGCAAACAAAATGCATGCCGTTGTGGAAATTGGTGACATGGCATGAAGCTGATGTGGACAGCGTGCATGATGAGAGAATTGGTAGAAGTGGGGAGCAACTTCTTAAGAATATATAAGATGTGACCGCCTCAACTTAGCTCACCAGGTTAGTCTAGCTTGTTGGGTCACATGCAGGAAACAGATGACCGCGAGAGATGCACACAGCAGAGCGACACAAGGAAGCAGATGATTTTGTGCCGCATAACTTCCTCGGCTTTTCCTTCTCTTTTCTTTTATTCAACGGAAAATAAACTGTGATTGAGATCCTATAGTTACGCCAACTCTAGATGAATCGTGCCATCTCACGACTCGGCGTCGTGACCCAAAAACACACACGACCCGGCCAAATGTGTACTCTCACGTCAGCCCATAACTAAGGCATGCAGCAAGTTACATGTGCCGTGCCATCTACATGCAAACTCTAACACAAAACAGAATAAAAGCAAACCTCAACGTGAACGAGCATGTTTCAGGCTACAACTGGAAAACTGTAACAACCAAACCTCAAAGGATTTGAGTCTCTGTGCTTACCATGCTAGCACACACAATATAGATAAATACCAGGATAGCAAGTGCATCATTTATTACAACGTATGATCCAAAATGTATAAAATAAAACAATTTGCATAGCACTTGGCTAGCTTTATTCAATCAAACAATGGAAAAGTAGTAGAAGATAACGATGAGTCCCATCATAGTCCACTGGCGATGCTGAGTGCAGACTCGCGACCCTAACGGTGCCTTACTCTTCGTCTGAATATCTTGCAACATCAGACGTTGCAGCCAGATAGCTAATACAGCAGACCTACATGTATATGCATAGTACAACAAAGGAAGGCTCGGGGGTTTATTTTGCAGGAAGCTGATTTTGTCCTTATAACTACCTAATCGTCAAATTTTAATTAAATTTTGTTGCTACAATTAAATACACAAGGTTGAGTTGGCAAAATCAACTCCAACCTACCCTTTATTAAGTTTTCCCACAAGTATTATTAATTAGCACATCTGTCAAGATCATCCAATAATTGTAATGGCATAGTAGCTCAAATTTATCCATAACCGGTGACACGGATAATCATGATTTGTTTTAATACTATGCAGAGTTTAGTACACTTTACCCACTGGACCCAATGCGAAGATTGAGATGAAGTCTTTCAGAAGAGGTTCCCTTAACCACCTGACGGCCACAACCCACCTATATATGCTACATCTGTCGACACTGTCTGGGCAAAGGTTCCAACAACTGATCAACTAAGCCAGACCCCATATAGCCAGTGGCCGCACATGGAAGCTAGTCACTAAGTCTGCCTGATCTTTTTGAACCTTGGCGGCAGTCCACTTAGGATGCACTCTCATGAGTGCATGGCCTTAAAAAAGGTGCAAGACCCCATGATGCCTTCCCTCAACACCAAGCAATACAACTTCCGCCCAGAGGTGAATTAAATCCTTAATTACTACTCAATTTAGTTATATATATAATCCTCACATAAACTCAATGTATACACGAACCAACCCCATCTACTAGCAGAGCAAAGCTACAACTACCACGATCTGCAATGACGGGAGATAGCTCAACAATATAGCAAAAAAAAAATAGTAATCCTATACATGCATATATTCATTGTGTGATATAACTACATGCAAAGAAAATGATAGGTAAAGGATGATCAACATGTAACTTGCTTTGGTTCTGGTTCAAAAGGACACACTCCTGACAATAGCTCGCGTCACACTCCGGACAATCTACACGTTTCACACAATCAACAATCAATCATCGAAACTTCCAATAGAACCAAATAAAACCAACAGCAAGAAAACCATTTTAAAATGCAAATAACAGCAGCAAAACAGCATGTACAAACATCTAAATTGCACTACGATCACAACGCAAAAAGAAACGCTCAAAACTGACAAACAGTTTGAAAGTTACGACCTTCGGAAGTTTTAATTCAAATTTTTATGAATTCAAATTTGAAAGGTGCAAAGATGTGACATTTTGGTATTGAGATAAATTACTGGTTTTTTTGATTGCATAGAAAAAAGAATTACCTAAATTGGAGCTATAGACTAAAAGATATAGCTAGTTTAAGTTTAGTTGAAAATCTGAAAATAAAACAAAAAGCAAAGCAACAGAAAACATCTGGACTGTAGCGACTCCTGTCGCAACTCCTGTAGCCAGCGCCACGTGGCGGCTCATGATTGGCTGGGGGATATCCTGCAGATGCGTGCTCACCAGAAGCAGAGAATGTTAGAACTAATCTTGATATTTGTATCAGCATGTTATGTTTGAGTCTGCATGTAGCTTAGCTCAGCGAGTTGTCCTCCGGTGAAGTTTCAGATGAAGCACGCAAGGAAGCGAGATGCCCGGCAAACCGTGCGATGCGGTGTGTAGGCGTGATGCCATGGTGCTGCGCGAGGCAGCACGCCGGCAAGGCGTGGGATGGCTAGAGGCAGATCGGCCGGATAAGTTAGTTGTAGTTAAGAGATAAGATAGGTTAGTTATTGCATGCATGCATGAGTTGTTAGCCGATGGTGCAAGTCCTGGAGAGATTCTAGGATAGATGGGGTCGTCCGTGCACTAGTGGGCATAGGAAAAGGTCATGTATTAGTTAGTGGGTAATGTAGGCAATAAGCATGCGCGTCGGGTGCGCGTGTGTGCGTGCACGGGACGCGTCGGGTGCGTGGCGTGCGTGCGTGTGTGAGTGTCTGGCCAATGTCTGGCCATAGTCTGACCTGTGTCTGACTTGTGTACGTGGCTAGGTCGTAGGTAGTTCTGCAGGGCGCGCGTGGAGATCGTGCGGGCTTGGTGCTACTCGTTCGCGTACTTGCGCGGCGAGGACGCGGCCAGAGTGGGCCAATCGGGGCGCGCGGGTGGGCAGGGGTGTGGGGATCATTCTCCTACGGTGGCCCAGGTATTTAAGCCCTGCGGGGATTGTTGTAACGGTGTGGCAGTGTGGCTCGAGTTTGTTGCTTGAGGGATACAACCATTGTTGTGGCGGTGGCGTTCGTGCGCCAGGAAAAACCATCGAGTCCACCGTGTCTTCTTCTTCCTATCTCCGTCTTCCTCTTCGCTTAGAGCCAGAGCGAAGCGAGCTGAGAGAGAGAGAGAGAGAGAGAGAGAGGACTCCGGCGAGCTAGGGCAAGAGCTAGCTGTGCCAACAGGTTAGTGCGTCTGTACTGGCTATTTAACTTGAAGAGATGAATGAGAAGGGCTGAGAGGGCTGGGTAAGAAACATGTAGCCACTGTGTGCTCACCTAGGAAGTCTCTTTGGCAAAGCCAATGCATTCCACTTCCTTGGTGAAGTGTGTGTGTGTACGATGTGTGTTTTCTGCGTAGTGTGTGTTCTTGAGAAAGACAAGAGAAAGAGAAGAAGTGAGCTGTGAGAGGCAGCTCGAAGAAGAAGAAGAGCAACGTCGCGAGGAGGCGGCGCCAACAGAGAAAGATGGCGGCGGCTTCGGCCGTAGTCGTCGATGCTGCTGCAGTGGTCCTCCGGTGAAGGTGAGGTGGCAGGTGGATGTGGTATCGAGTGGCGGAGGTGGTTGGTTGACGGCGGCGCTGAGGATGGACGGCGGCTGCTCCAAAGCTCAAACAAACTCCGGCGGCTCGGTTAGCTCGCTCTCGTGCTATGTGGCCAAAAAAACCATCAAGAAATTGCGGGATCGAGGGAGGGTCGAGCAAGGCCAACGTGATGGCGGAATTTGCTCTTACGCTGACGAAGCGGACCCGCAAAGTCAACGGTGACCTGAGCTCCTCGTGAGATCCAAAACCAGGGATGCAGGCTCTGGCGGCGGGGAAGATCGAAAAGGGGCGTACGAGGGTCCCCGAGGAGTTTTTCCTCGCGTGCATCACTCATCGAATTGATATTGCTAAAGAAATGTTTAAGGTCCTAACGCGGCACGATGCATAAAATTGCTAAAGAACATGACGAAATTATTTTGAAACCTCCGCTCTCCGGATTTTATTCATTCAGCGGTAGCAAATCTGAGTGTACAGCGTATCTCCGAAAGCCAGGGATTACATTAAAGTATGTCGCAACATTCTCTACAACTAAAGCTTCCTTAGCACAAGTATGAGCAACAAAATTCACTAGACGGGTAGCATAACAAAGCTGAAATCCCTGAAAAAAGGGCATCTCCTCCTGCATCTCTTGGAAGATATGGAACCCCTTCGATTTTCCTCTCAGCCTACCTTCCCATAGCTGAACAACATTGAGGCAATCTGTCTCGACTATCACATTCTGATAGTTCTTCTCCCTCGCAAGCAAGGTAGCATCTCTGCAAGCCAAAATCTCCACTGTTAGGGGATCAACCACCCCTTGGTAGCCAGTGCACCGCGACACTAGTAGTCTGCCTTCGCTGCTACGGGCGACTACGCCGGTGCCACCATTTGCGCTAGCCGTGTCGACTGCGCCGTCGACATTCAGCTTGACAACCCCGGTCGTCGGCGCCTCCCATCGCTGCTGCTCATAAACAGCAGGTGTATGTGTCGTGGGGGGAAGCTCCAGCGTCCCCACGATTTCAGAAATAACCTCCATGGATCGCTTTGGTTGATATCTTTCTTCATGGTGAGTGAACCTGTTCCGGCTGCTCCAAATAGCATACATCACCGTAATGCCAATAGCTGCATCTTTCTTTGGTACCAACCTAGCATCGAGCAAATCAGTAGCCCAAGTGTGTGGATGGGGTCGGGGCAACTTTATAGCAGATACAGTTTCTGCCTCCACCCAAAACAACTTGGCGTGATCACATGTTATCAAACAGTGATAGAGACTTTCATCCTCATGTCCGCACATCGGACAGGCTGCATAGTCACTCACATGTCGTCGTTGCAGCTCCTGCATGCAGGGTAGCATATTTTTGACCACCCGCCACCAAAAGACTAAGATTGCGGTCGTTTCACCAACCTAAGCCCCGTATATAGAGTCCCGTATATATGTTCACGGGACAGCACCGGTCATGTTCCTAACATATGGCCTCAGCACATTGTACAACGAACATGAACAAATGTTATGTTCTAAGAAAACTGAAACGTCAGGCAGCCATGGAGAAGATCGAGCATATAGTTTCATACAATACATCTCTACAAACAGCAGCCAACATGATTGGGATATTAGAAGAACCGAGCAAGAAACTATGGGTCAGATCAAGCAATCCGGTTACACCTGTCATCAACAACCACCAGCGAAGAAGATTACAAAATTAGAAGGAACGAGCAAGAAACTATGGGTCAGCTCAAGCAATTAGGTCAGACAAGTCGTCAACAACTGGTAGCCAATAAGAATAGGAAATTAGAAGAAACCAGCAAGAAACCACGGGTCAGCTCAAACCTGTCATCAGCAACCAGCAGCTGATAAGATTAGGAAACTAGAAGAAACGACCAAGAAACCATTGGTCAGCTCAAGCAATCTGGTGTCAGATCAAGCAGCCAAGAAGATTAGAAAAAGGCAAGAATCAAGCTAGATGTTTTAGGCCAACTCTAACACATAGAGACGTTTTGTCCTCGCGTGTTCGTTTATGTCCAAACGGACAAAACCAACAACCAAATTTTATTCTTTTTAATTCAATATATTTAAAATGTTTGTATGAATATTCACTGAAGGAATATATTCACATTATATATAAATTTTGAATACAAGCAATGAATGAAATTATA
>NW_021208216.1:67189-67869 GCF_002162155.2 Triticum dicoccoides
TGACACCAGAGAAACTGAACTTATGTCATGAAAAAACTATAAGATTCATGATGAAAATATGACAACAAAACCATCTAACTAAGTTGATGTTTGCTTCTCTGACGTGCTGGCTGCTGAGCTTGACACGTCCGTGCAAACCCTCCACGGTGTTGCGCTTGCCTGGCGCCGCGATGATGGCTGCCTTGTCGGGGGCCAGAAGGAGGATCATCAGCAAGTGGGCATCGTCTTGACATAGAGGATGTGGAATGTATGTGTTCCGGGAAGAGGTCTTCAGCCAGCTCATCGGTTCGTGATTTTTTTCTCTGGTTGCAACTAACGGGCATGTTTATTAGTAATTAATAAAAATGGATGTATGCATCACTTGATGCAGAGGCAAGGTGTTATCTTCCTTTCCAAAAAAAGGAAGCCACCATATATTTTTGTCCGTCCGATTCTCTCGATCCTCTCGCTCGCGTGACTCACCCTTCACCTGTCTAGGCCTCAGTTCATGTTGTTGTGAGGGATGGAACTCCCGACCCGTCGTCGAGTTCCAAAGGTTGCGTCCAACTGAGAAACTACACGATGGTGCACAGACAGAAGGTTTGCTCGGTTATTACGTAGTCCCATATCGTCTCCTATAATTGAACACATCAATTTAAATATGGCTGTGAGTTGAAATCAACAATACTCCTAGAGGATCA
>NW_021208216.1:68094-71386 GCF_002162155.2 Triticum dicoccoides
TCGGGAGAGGATGAGGAGTGGGTCCCCTATATCCCTACGGAGACCAAACGCAAGAAGGACTAAAATTAAATCCCCGGCATATATGCCCCGTTGCAACGCCCCGGCATATATGCGCTAGTTTCGTACATATATATGCCAATATGAATATGTGTATTATTCATGATCAGGAGTACAATACATCATTCGTGATAGGAAGTGTGAAATATAATTAGGTATGCATGCATGAGAAGGATATTGCACAAATCCTGTATATCACTAGCTTATTTCATGGTGATGAAGCCATGCAATGGCATCATCGAAGCACTTTTGGAACCTCCGCATGCCATCTGGACGCAGAGAAATGCCGACCTCCAAGCCATCGCCGGCGTTTCTCCCGCGGCTCTCCGCCACCGCCATTGCACCGGTCCTTGCCACCGACACGATCTTCACCTTGGCCGGCCTCCCGAACCCGAAATCAACATCATAGACCCGGAACCTTGGCGATTTGGCTGCGGTCAGCAAATCACCACCACTCACGACGGCCTCTCTTATCTTCTTTCCCCACAACTCTGAAAGCTTGAATCTGAGAGAGATTGAGCTTTCAGGAAGAAAAATCACATGGGCTAACGCGAGGCCAAATCCGACGTTTCAAAAGTTGGATCGCGTGTTGCCTAGCGTCGAATGGGAACAGAAGTTTCCATTTGTAACAGTTCAGGCTCTTTCTTGTGGAATTTCTGACCATACATCGTTATTTGTTGATTCTGGTGAGGCCACCCATTTGGGAAATAAAATTTCGTTCACCTTTGAGCTTGCTTGGTTTGAGCGAGATGACTTTTTTGATCTCGTAGTCCAGGGGGACGCGAGCACTCAATTCTTTCACATGATCACTAATGGTAAACATAGAAAGAAGAGGATCTTCCAGCTTGAACAAGATGAAGGAACGATTTTAGGACAGGAAAACCTCAAATTATACATTACCGAGTATTACAAGCAGCTGTTTGGACCCCCAGGGGATAATTGTGTGTCGTTGGATGAGTCCAGGATTGAGGATGTTCCTCAACTAACAGCAGTGGAGAACGATATTTTGGCGGCCCCGTTTACTAAGAAAGAAGTGTTCGAGGCTATTTCGCAAATGAAAAATAATAAGGCTCCCGGTCCGGATGGATTTCCGGCTGAGTTTTATAAGAAGTGCTGGCACATCATTAAGGGGGATCTGTAGCCCTTGTTCAATGATCTCTTCTCGGGGCAGCTTCAGCTTTTCCAACTGAATTTTGGAACGATAACCCTCCTTCCTAAGAAAACAGAGGCTGTCAGAATTGAGCAATTTAGGCCAATCTGTCTTCTTAATGTTAGTTTCAAAGTTTTCACCAAGGTCGGGACTAATAGGCTCACACGGGTCGCGCATGCTATGGTGCAGCCTACCCAAACTGCTTCATGCCGGACATGAACATCCTTGAAGGGGTTGTGGTCCTTCATGAAACGGTGCATGAGATCCACACAAAAAAGTTAGATGGAGTTGTTTTCAAGGTGGATTTTGAGAAAGCGTACGACAAAGTCAAATGGTCTTTCCTTCAGCACGCCTTATGCATGAAGGGTTTTGATGAAGCTTGACGACGCCAGGTAGAATCCTTCACGCAAAAAGGGAGTGTTGAAATTAAAGTGAATGATGATATTGGTCATTATTTCCAGACATACAAGGGCCTGGGACAAGGTGATCCAATGTCTCCTATTCTGTTCAACATTGTGGTTGACATGTTGGCGATTCTGATAGGAAGGGCCAAGGAGGCCGGTCAGGTGGGTGGATTGGTGCCTCATCTAGTTGATGGAGGTGTATCCATCCTACAGTACGCTGATGATACAATCATCTTTATGGAGCACGACCTGGCGAAAGCGAGAAATATGAAGCTGGTGTTATGCTTATTTGAACAATTGACCGGACTGAAGATCAATTTTCATAAAAGCAAGTTGTTCTGCTTTGGTGGAGCCAATGAGGAACAAGAGGCTTATAGGCATTTGTTTGGGTGCGAATTGGGGGCATTACGTTTTACTTACTTAGGTATACCCATTCACCATCGTAAGCTGACAAACAGAGAATGGAAGAGCATCGAAGACCGGTTTGAGAAGAAACTAAGTTGCTGGAAGGGCAAACTCGTGTCTTATGGAGGCCGACTGATCCTTATTAATTCGGTGCTCACGAGTATGCCTATGTTTCTCTTATTTTTTTCAAAGTCCCAGTTGGTGTTAGGAAAAGGCTGGACTTCTATCGATTCCGGTTCTTCTGGCAGAGTGATAAAACAAAGAAAAAATACCAACTAGACAAATGGGATATCATCTGTCGACCAAAGGACCAGGGTGGCCTTGGTATTAAGAATCTTGAAGTCAAAAACAGATGTCTTCTCAGCAAGTGGTTGTATAAACTTTCAGTTGACACCGAGGCCACGTGGGCGCAGATTCTTCGTAGTAAGTATCTGCAGTCCAAGACGTTGTCCCAGGTGACTGCGAGGCCCACAGACTCGCCATTTTGGAAGGGGCTTATGAGAGTCAAAGCTGCCTTCTTTAATAGAACTATGTTTATAGTCGGTAATGGTAATAACACTCGCTTCTTGGAGGATACTTGGCTTGGTGAAACACCATTGGCGCTTCAGTATCCATCCCTGTATCGTATTGCTCAACGATGTGATACTCTTGTTGGCACGATTTTGCAGTCCATTCCCCTTAATATTTAGTTTAGGAGGGCGCTTGTGAGCGACCGGTGGGAAGCATGGCTTCATTTGGTGAGTAGACTGATGGGGGTTCAACTATCTCAACATCCCGATAAGTTGTGTTGGAAACTTACTAGGTTTGGTGAGTTCACTGTCAAGTCGATGTATATTGATGTCATTAACTCAAGTGTTATTCCAAGTTCCAAAGAGGTTTGGAAAGACAAAGATCATTTGAAAATTAAAGTGTTTATGTGGTTTGTGCATAAACAAGTCATTCTAACAAAGGATAATTTGATTAAGCGCAACTGGACAGGATCTACTAGGTGTAGTTTTTGTCAACGGGACAAAACCATCAAGCACCTCTTCTTTGGCTGCCCCTTGGCAAAGGATTTGTGGCACGCCGTGCATATTGCCTTTAACATTACTCCTCCGAATTCGGTCAGTATGTTATTTGGAACGTAGCTTGTCTGGATTGAGTCCGAAACAGCCATACACATTCGCGTAGGAGTATGCGCTTTGTTGTGGACAATTTGAAATTGCAGAAATGATTTGACCTTTAACAGAAAAATGAATATTCATTTTTTGCAGGTTTTATTCCGAGCTACTGCGCT
>NW_021208216.1:73175-74383 GCF_002162155.2 Triticum dicoccoides
GTAAGATCTTGGCGACCTCCCTCGGGCCGTCCACCGCCAGCTCATCAACGTCGACCTCGTACTCGGCGACCGTGAAGGCGACACTGTCACCGGGATCGTAGTGCAGTTCGTAGCGGTCGGCGGTGCCGGGCGTGAGGCGGAGGCGGCCAGCGAGCGGGTAGAAGGCGTGGAGAGCTTGGGAGAGTGATGTCTTAAGGTTGGAGAGGACATGGCCGCGGTTGCAGGGGCTGAGTCGGTAGAAGAAGAGGCGCTCCACCGGTGGGGAGTTGAGCCAGATGATGTCCAGAAAGGTTAGCGGGAGAGAGGTCTCCAGCACCCCCGCTGGCAACGGTGCTACGACGGCGGTCTCTAGCACGATGAGCTGCGGACAAGGTAGCGCCATTGCTCCTTATGTTATGTTGCTTGGTGATGGGATGATCTCAATTATGCAGCCGAGCAGAGCATGCAGCTAGCTCTATATATATTATAAGAGTCTGTCTAGATCTCAGTCGACTAAGACTTAGCGAAGTCTAAGTCGACTGACGTCATATATAAATTAATTGATCGCAGGTTAAACTCTGTTCGCATGTCTGGAGTCAGTTTCCTGTTTGTTTTGGAGTCAATTACATCACCGATGCTTAAACTTGGCTCGAAAAGTCATGGTAGTGCTAAAATTTGGGGTGTACATTGAATCGGTGCAACAACTTGAATTCCTTGTGCAAATACGGTGCAAATCACAGTTGAATATGCCTCCGGGGCTGACTAGGCACGCCAGCATGGCATGGGGCCCGCTGTCAGCGACCAGACCGAAGAGGCAGGGCGTGTGGGCTCTTTATTTGCAAAAATACCCTCAGATTTATTTTTTCAAGAGAAAGCCCCAGCAAGGCGGGTCCCGTGTGTCAGTACAAGGTGTGAGTAAAAAAAATATGTCCGGCTCGGTATTATACACAAACATTTTTTTACACTCGTGGCTAATATTTAAAATATACAAAATATTGAATACAAACATTTACGAAATATTTATGACCATTCATTTGTGACCTATATTCAATTTACTTTACATAATTTAAGTATTACCACTATTGAATATTCACATCAACATTTTATTTTATAAATTGTGAATATTAATTATTATACAAACATTTTCTTAAATGATATCCTTATGTGTTACAATTTAAGAAATATTTGTATTCTTATACGAGAATTTATTTGAATATATTTGAACTGTT
>NW_021208216.1:76471-77100 GCF_002162155.2 Triticum dicoccoides
GCGCATGCAATTGCGTAACTATTGGAAGACATGCAATTGCAGTTGGGGCGAAGCTTGCAGTTGCGTGCCTACTAACAAACTCCCTTCACAACAGCATTAAAAATGTGTCCAGAGGATCTGGACAAGAAACTCTTCTCTCCTTTAATATGCTCCTTTTTTTGAGAAAATGAGCTCCGCTTTCAGAATCAGATACAAAAAAATAATCTTCATCCTTGGAAAAACCAAAGAAAGGCAAAAAGAAAAAGGAAAAAATGTGTATGATTTCAAAAAATAAGAAAAAAAACACATACTGGTTGTGAGATCGGGTGTTTGATTTGTGTTTGCAGGCATGGCAGAAAACGGGGGTGTTATGGTGCTCGTGTGACACATAGCGAGGGTAGGGGTTTCACGGGGGAGCTGCCCCCCTTCCGACCAAGCAAAAAAGTTGATGAGGACATCAATACCATTGTTACACCCACATCCCCTGCTGCTACATATACTGGACCAATTACTAGAGCTCCTGCACGCCAATTAAATTACCAGGTACTTTCTTTTCTTGGTAATGATTCTAATGTTCATGAGAATATGATGCTGCCTAAATTGGATACATTTGTTGTGCTTACAAATGAAGGGCCTATCTTGGAGAAGGA
>NW_021208216.1:78951-82405 GCF_002162155.2 Triticum dicoccoides
ATGGTTTTGGTATCCGCCCCCGTCGGCCCTCGTCCTGTCTATGATTCGGATGTGGTATATATTATCTTTTCATAACTATTGGTTCATTTATTGTTTATGAAAATTATGCTGACCAACGTGACATAGATTTTATTTATCTAGGAGGTTGTTGAACCGGAAATTCCAACCGACCTTATTGTCGAGAGGTTAAATTTAGTTGAAGAAGAAAACAATTTCTTGAAGGAAAAAATAAAAAAACTTAAGGAGGAGAAGATGATATTGGAGTTGCATGTTGCGGATGTCGTCGATGATCACAAGATCAAGATGGATGCAATGCAGTTGAAGATGAGAAAGATTAGAAAATATGCCATTCATACCGAGGCTTGGTATCATTATGCCGTTGGATCAGTTGTTACCTTGGTTGCGATTATGATCGCATTTGTTTTCGCATAGAAATGTTTTACATAGTTTCAATGTATGGTTTAATTAATTTAGATGCTCTGCAGAGCTTTATGTTGTTAGATGAGAACTATGTATCTACTTTGGTTTTTATGTGATGATGAACTTCTATTAATTTGGTCACTTAATTATCTATTCATGATGTTCTGTAATGATTTTTGACACACTCAATTATATATAATGCACGCAGATGAACCGGCAATGGATGTACGGTGACAGACACACCTCCGAGTACATTAAGGGCGTGCATGATTTTCTCGAAGTGGCTGAGGCAAACAAGCAGAATGGTTTTATGTGTTGTCCATGCCCTATATGTGGAATACGAAGTCTTACTCTGACCGGAAAATCCTTCACACCCACCTGCTTTACAAGGGTTTCATGCCACACTATAATGTTTGGACGAGGCACGGAGAAATAGGGGTTATGATGGAAGACGGCGAGGAAGAAGAGTACGATGACAACTATGTGCCCCCTGAATACGGTGATTCTACTGAACATCAAGATGCACCAGACGATGTGCACGATGGTGCTGCAACGGGCGAAGCTGCTGAAGATCAAGAGGAACCAGACGATGTGCCCGATGATGATGATCTCCGCCGGGTCATTGTCGATGCAAGGACACAATGCGAAAGTCAAAAGGAGAAGCTGAAGTTCGATCGCATGTTAGAGGATCACAAAAAGGGGTTGTACCTCAATTGCGAAGATGGCAACACAAAGCTCGGTACCGTACTCGAATTGCTGCAGTGGAAGGCAGAGAATGCTGTGCCTGATAAAGGATTTGAGAAGCTACTAAAAATAATGAAGAAGAAGCTTCCAAAGGATAACGAATTGCCCGACAGTACATACGCAGCAAAGAAGGTCATATGCCCTCTAGGATTGGAGGTTGAGAAGATACATGCATGCCCTAAGGACTGCATCCTCTACCGCGGTGCCTACAAGGATCTGAACGCATGCCCGGTATGCGGTGCATTGCGATATAAGATCAGACGAGATGACCCTGGTGATGTTGACGGCGAGCCTCCCAGGAAGAGGGTTCCTGCGAAGGTGATGTGGTATGCTCCTATAATACCACGGTTGAAACGTCTGTTCAGAAACAGAGAGCATGCCAAGTTGATGCGATGGCACAGTGAGGACCGTAAGAAAGACGGGAAGTTGAGAGCACCTGCTGACGGGTCGCAGTGGAGAAAAATTGAGAGAAAGTACTGGGATGACTTTTCAAAGGACCCAAGGAACGTATGGTTTGCTTTAAGCGTGGATGGCATTAATCCTTTCGGGGAGCAGAGCAGCAATCACAGCACCTGGCCCGTGACTCTATGTATGTATAACCTTCCTCCTTGGATGTGCATGAAGCGGAAGTTCATTATGATGCCAGTTCTCATCCAAGGCCCTAAGCAACCCGGCAACGACAATGATGTGTACCTAAGGCCATTAGTTGAAGAACTTTTACAGCTGTGGAATGGAAATGGTGTACGTACATGGGATGAGCACAAACAGGAGGAATTTAACCTAAAGGCGTTGCTGTTCGTGACCATCAACGATTGGCCCGCTCTCAGTAACCTTTCAGGACAGACAAACAAGGGATACCACGCATGCACGCACTGTTTACTTGACACCGATAGTATATACCTGGCAAGTTGCAGGAAGAATGTGTACCTAGGCCATCGTCGATTTCTTCCGACCAACCATCAATGTCGAAAGAAAGGCAAGCATTTCAAAGGTGAGGCAGATCACCGGAAGAAGCCCGCCATGCGTACCGGTGATCACGTACTTGCTATGGTCAATGATTTACATGTAATCTTTGGAAAGGGTCCCGGCGGACTAGCTGTTCCGAATGACGCTGAGAATCACGCACCCATGTGGAAGAAGAAATCTATATTTTGGGACCTACCCTACTGGAAAGACCTAGAGGTCCGCTCTTCGATCGACGTGATGCACGTGACGAAGAACCTTTGCGTGAACCTGCTAGGCTTCTTGGGCGTGTATGGGAAGACAAAAGATACGCCTGAGGCACGAGAGGACCTGCAACGCTTGCACGAAAAAGAGGGCATGCCTCCGAAGCAGTATGAAGGTCCTGCCAGCTACGCTCTTACGAAAGAAGAGAAAGAAATATTCTTTCAATGCCTGCTCAGTATGAAGGTCCCGACTGGCTTCTCGTCGAATATAAAGGGAATAATAAATATGCCAGAGAAAAAGTTCCAGAACCTAAAGTCTCATGACTGCCACGTGATTATGACGCAACTGCTTCCGGTTGCATTGAGGGGGCTTCTACCGGAAAATGTCCGACTAGCCATTGTGAAGCTATGTGCATTCCTCAATGCAATATCTCAGAAGGTGATCGATCCAGAAATAGTACCAATGCTAAGGAGTGATGTGGCGCAATGTCTTGTCAGTTGCGAGCTGGTGTTCCCACCATCCTTCTTCAATATCATGACGCACGTCCTAGTTCATCTAGTCGACGAGATTGTCATTCTGGGGCCCGTATTTCTACACAATATGTACCCCTTTGAGAGGTTCATGGGAGTCCTAAAGAAATATGTTCGTAACCACGCTAGGCCAGAAGGAAGCATCTCCATGGGCCATCAAACAGAGGATGTCATCGGGTTTTGTGTTGACTTCATTCCTGGCCTTAAGAAGATAGGTCTCCCTAAATCGCGGTATGAGGGGAGACTGACTGGAAAAGGCACGCTTGGAAGGGACTCAATAATATGCAGGGACGGATATTCTTGGTCTCAAGCACACTACACAGTTCTACAGAACTCTACCTTGGTGACCCCGTATGTCGATGAACACAAGAACAGTCTGCGCTCCAAACACCCGGAGCAGTGCGACGACTGGATTACATGTGAACACATCAGGACTTTCAGCAGTTGGTTGGAAACACGTCTCAGAGGTGACAACACTGTTTGTGATGAGCTGTACTTGTTGTCCAGGGGACCATCTTCGACTGTAATGATTTGGAAAGGATACGAGATAAATGGGAATACATTTTACACGATTGACCAAGATGAAAAGAGCA
>NW_021208216.1:85774-88976 GCF_002162155.2 Triticum dicoccoides
TTTTTTTTCTTCTTTTTTTTCTTCTTCTTCTTCCTTCTTCCTTCTTCCTCTTTTCTTCCTTTTCCTTATTTTCCTTTCTCGAGGGATAAGAAGAAAAGAAGAGGAGAAGAAGAAAGAAAGGAATAGAGGAGAAAGAAGAAACTTTGACACGAGGGGGGGGGGTACCGATACCCCCTCCCCGATAACATTATTTTCCCATGTATATGTATGTTGCGTCGTTGTCGATATAACGAGGGTGTCGAGGATCGCCGAGGGGTCGAGGGTCGGGAACTAGGGTAGAGGGTCGAGGGTCGTTAAGGGGTCAAGGGTCGAAGGTTTCAGGGTTGAGGGTTCCTATAGTGTCAAAGTATTGAAGAAATCCAATAGCTTGTGGGCGTCGATGCCCACGTCGATGCCCACGTCACTTGTGGGACATAGATGTACTGTTCAATGCCGACCCCCTCCCGATGGCTTCAACACGTGGGGGGTCGATATTACCCCCTCCTAGCTTGAACCGTTCTCGAGGCCACCCCCTAACCCTTGAAGCGTTGTCGAGGCCACCCCAAACCCTAGAGAAGCAGCGTCGAGGGCACTAATATGATTCCTTATTGTGATTAGCTAGCTGGTTCTACGTTTGCCACTAATATATCCATATCTTTCATGTTTGAATAATAATTGCAATGTTGTAAATATTTGTAGAAACTATGGACACCCCCCGAGACGAAGCACAAGAAGCGTTGTTGAGGGACATAATCGCAGAAGGAAGTGATGCCCTCTCCTTGATGTTTCTCAACGACAACGATGGTCTGGAAGGAGAGGGTGAAGAAGCAGCTGGCCCTCTCCTCATTGATTTACATGGCTACGATGACCCAATGCCGGTGCAAGAAGGAGAGGGTGAAGAAGTAGACCGTGAGGACGGCTCTGGTGATCACCAAACCGTGTCCGGCCAGGTATATATATTAGTTAAGCCTGTGCTGACTAGCTAATTGATGCATTCATTGTTTTGGTATGTACACATATTAATTAACTCTCGTCTTTGTTCTTTTTTCTAGCCCTCCGGATCGAGCACAACTTCGGTAAAGAGACGAGGCCCGAAGAAAAAGTTGAGCTCGGATGAAAAGTTTGAGATCATACAAATCGCGCGCGACAGCCAACCGATTGAACCCTACCGGACAAAGAAGGCATTTGTTGCTCAGTGTGGGGTTCTGGTTAGGGACAAGATCCCGATCAGCATCCCGCAATGGTATTAGCCTAAGAACGAAGACCCTGAGGTGTCTTATGTCAATGAGATGCAGAAAGAGAATCTTTGGACTGAGCTGAAGTCAAATTTCACCCTACCGCCGGAGAATGATCCGGAGAAGCCAGTTATAGAGCCATTAATCAAGTCTTTTGCTCTGAGGAAGATGGCAGACCTATTCAGGAATTGGAAGAAAGACCTCAATAGGTATGTCGAAAAAATGAGACACCAGAATTGATTGGCAAATATGAGAAGATCAGAGATGACTGGCCCGCATTTGTGGCCCACAAGACATCGGAAAAGAGTAAAAAAATGTCGGCGACAAACAAGAGAAATGCTCAGAAGAAGAAGCTTCACCATCGCACGGGGTCAGGTGGCTACCTCGTAGCCCAGCCTAAGTGGGCCAAGGCTGAGAATGATCTGCTTGATAAAGGGATCGAACCAGAGACAATGAACTGGCCAGAACGTTGCCGGACTTGGTTCTTTGGGGCCGGCGGATCCTTGGACCCTATAACAGGGAAGTGCATTTGGACGGAGGAACAATTGGACATACCAGTCAAGAAGCTTCAGCAATATATCGAAGCAGCACAGCAAGGGACGTTCATTCCAGACAGGGAGAAGGACGAGCTCACAATGGCCCTCGGCAATCCTGAGCACCCTGGACGGACACGAGGCACGCCAGGCTCTCTTTCGTGGAAGGCTGGATTTCCGGACGCAGGGGGTTACAAAACCCACGAGAGGAGGAAGAAACTAGAGCAGAGCCAACTGCAGTCGCTGCAGGAAAGGGTAATGGGGCTAGAGGAACGAGAAGCAGATCGCAGCAAACGACCTGCCGAAGCTTCCCCCGAAGCTACCCCGCCATCTCAGCGGAAAAGCAGCGTGGCTTCCACCGAGCTGCTTCAGCCAGAGCATGCCTTGACGGCTCCTGCCAGCTATCCCGTGGATGCTATCAGGGATGCTGAAAATTGCCACCTTATGGCGCAATGGAGCAATTTGAAGGTCAAGGCGGCTGTTGGCTCTGTTTATCCTACTAAACCCGACTCAACTTTTCACTGCCGGCCGATTCCAGAAGGATAAGCTAAGGTGATGGTCGATGAAATAACGGAGGGATTTGAGGACCTCCGGCTTGACCACCCTACCGGTGAAGGGGAGTATCGGCTGGGTTCTGCTCTGAAGACTCCATGCCTATGGCGGAAGGATCTCATCAACCTTCTGAACTGGACGCCTCCGCCTCCTCCTCCTCCTCCGGCGAGTCAGGGCACTCCGCCTCCTCCACCGGCAAGTGACGATCAGGGCACTCGGCCCGCTCCTTCTCCGGTGCGTGGCGGCACTCCGCCTCCTTCTCCGCCTGCGCCGGCGCGCCCGAGCAGCTAGCCTCCTCCTTCTCCGCCTCGTCAGAAAGAAGACATCCGCTCCGTCTACTCTGCCGGCGTCTAGTATTACAACCAAAGGCGGTAGGAGATACAGATTCGGTCCTTCTCTGAAGACTCCAGAGAAGTTACCGTACGAGAGGAGCAAGGAGGAAAACACGAAGATCGCGCAGACCGAAGTGGATGACTGGTTTCAAGGGTTGAAAGCAAAGAGACATCCACCTCCAGAGGAGAAGGTAGATCCGGTGAAAGGGAAGCGCACTCTGGCTGCCCTGACAAAACCACCCAAGTCTCCGCCGAAAGGCAACTATGAGCGCATTATTGGAAAGGCATTTGCCGAAGCGGAGAGGTCGGGAAGTACTAAAAGTGATCAAAGGATGAAAGAACGACGAGCTGGGAAACAAATTGCCCAGCTCGGCGAACAAGCGAAGCAATCGTGCCCCCCGCTCAAGGTGCCTGCTAGCGACATCGTCGATCCGAGGATGGTGCCCGGTTATGGCAATCCTGCAAATTACCTGCCCGACGATGTACATTATGATATCTTGGAGGTGCAGATACAAAGATACGAGTACGGGAAGCCTCTCGTCAAAGATGAAAGTTCTCTATCAACGATGAT
>NW_021208216.1:90523-91711 GCF_002162155.2 Triticum dicoccoides
AAAAAAAACAAAAACCCCAGCCACAGAAATGCTGACGCGTGGATGCCTATTGGTCCCGGTTGGTACCACCAACCGGGACCAAAGGCCCTCCTGCCTGGGCTCAGCGACAGGCCACGTGGAGGCCCATCTGTCCCGGTTCTGGATTGAACCGGGACTAAAGGGTCAGGGCATTAGTACCGAACCTTTAGTCCCGGTTCATGAACCGGGACTAAAGGCCCTCACCAACCGGTACTGTAGGCCCTTTTTCTACTAGTGCAGAGGGAGAACCTCTCCCCATCTAGGGGGGAGGCCATGGAGGAGGAAGCACAAGGCGGAGAACCTCTCCTCCTCTCTCTTGGTGGCGCCGGAGTGCCATCGAGAGGGGAATCATTGCCGCGGTGATCGTCTTCATCAACATCACCACCATCATCACCATCCTCATCTCTTTTACGTGGTCCACTGTCCTGCACCCTGCTGTAATCCATACTTGAACATGGTGCTTTATGCCACATATTGTGATCCAACGATGTGTTGCCATCCTATGATGTTTTGAGTAGATATCCTTTGTCTTTGGGTTGATTGATGATATAGATTGGTATGAGTTGTATGTTTTATTTTGGTGATGTCCTATTGTGCCCTCCGTGTCGCACAAGCGTGAGGGATTCCCACTATAGGGTGTTGCAATACCTTTATGATTCGCTTATAGTGGGTTGCTTGAGCGACAGAAGCATAAACCTGAGTAAGGGGGTTGTTGCGTATGGGATAAGGGGACGTGATGCTTTAATGCTATGGTTGGGTTTTACCTTAATGATCTTTAGTAGTTGCGGATGCTTGCTAGAGTTCCAATCATAAGTGCATATGATCCAAGAAGAGAAAGTATGTTAGCTTATGCCTCTCCCTCATATGAAATTGCAACGACGACTACCGGTCTTGTTAATGATTGGCTAGGATAATTCCGCACACCGACCCATCACTATTCCACACTCGCTATTTATAATATTTATTAATATATTCTAACTTTATGATAACAACGCCTACTTTTATATTTTAACTTTCCGATACCATGCAAAGTTATCCTCTTCATACCCACAACATAGTTTTATTTCTCGTTTCTAGTTGGAGGTGTATGTAGAGTCGTATCAGTGGCAGATATGACTTGAGAGAATATTGATCTTACCTTTAGCTCCTTGTGGGTTCGACACTCCATAC
>NW_021208216.1:93453-93861 GCF_002162155.2 Triticum dicoccoides
ACAAAACCCGCAAGTTGATCACCAAAACATACATCAAGTGGATCATGTGAATATCCCATTGTCACCACAGATAAGCACATGCAAGACATACATCAAGTGTTCTCAAATCCTTAATGACTCAATCCGATAAGATAACTTCAAAGGGAAGACTCAATCCTTTACAAGAAGGTAGAGGAGGAGAAACATCATAAGATCCAACTATAGTAGCAAAGCTCGTGGTACATCAAGATCGTGCCAAATCAAGAACACGAGAGAGAGAGGGATATATCAAACACATAGCTACTAGTACATACCCTCAACCCCGAGGGTGAACTACCCCTGCTCGTCATGGATAGCATCGGGATGATGAACATGGCCACCGGTGGTCGATCCCTACTCCGGCAGGGTGCCAGAATAGGATTATGATTG
>NW_021208216.1:94192-98205 GCF_002162155.2 Triticum dicoccoides
CTCTTTTGCTTTGGGGGCTTCTTTTGGTCCATAAGAAAATCATGGTAAATTTTCAGCTCGTTTGGACTCTGTTTGATATTCTTTTTTTGCAAAACTCAAAAACAAGGAAAAAACATAAACTGGCACTGGGCTCTAGGTTAATAGGTTAGTACCAAAAATCATATAAAATAGCATATAAATGCATTTAAAACATCCAAGATGGATAATATAATAGCATGGAACAATCAAAAATTATAGATTCATTGGCGATGTATCAAGAAGCAACGCGTGGGGGGTGGGAGCCACTCGGACACTCCTGTTTTGGAATTCAAAGACTAGAAAGTCAAACTTTCACCTCCCCTGTCTCTCAGGTCGCACCCATGAGCGCCCGGGGAACCATACCAGCCGACCCAACCCTCCACTATCCCATCTCCCAACTTGCTGCCCCCTGCAGTGCCTTTAAGAAAAGCAGGCCAGTGCTGGTGGCAGCCGTGCTTCCCTCCCTTACTCTCGTTCGTAGGCGGCTGGCGCGTGATCTCCAGATCGGGTCGAGGCGCTGGGATAGCATGTGGCGCAACGACACAGAGGTGGATTCAAATGGCGGTGACGCTCGTGCGTGTGCTTGTGACGCGTCATTAATATAGGTGGGAGCTCGTAGTGCGGTGGCTGGATGGCGTGCTTCACCGGATTCCGGTTCGGTCCACTTGGATCCGGTACCTGGAAGACGATGGACGACACAGGATGGTGGTGGTGGTGGCCCGGTTGGGTTTCTTCTCTTGTTGTGGTCCCCTATAGCTTGGTGGTGGTGTCCTGCAACATGGGGTAGTCGGCGATAGTGTGGTGGGTCACGATGGTTGGGCGGGTTCATCCACGGTGACAGTCGGATGCATTCCGGTGGCGGCTCGTGTGCAGGTGGCTCCTGTCATCTCCGCTTCATTCTCATGTTGCGCTTGTGCTAGATGCATTGAAGGGCTAGATCATTCCAAGTTGATATCCACCATTGAGGGATTGCTCATCGTTAGGAAGAGGGGGGGGGGTCATCCTTCCCTTGCATCTACACTACAAGAAATATGTCAACTAGTGACCTTTTGTTAGTGACCCTGGAAGAATTGGTCATAGATCTATGACCATTTCAGACCAATTGGTCAAAAGCTGTTCGAGGGGCTCCAAACCCTAAACCATTGTGACCATTTTGGTCAGAAAGGTCGTAATTTCCTTACACGAAAAGGTCACAAAGCAAACAGTGCTAGTCCGCTGCCTTATTTCTAGTTGTTAATGACCAATATAGATGGTCATAACCTTATAGATTGTGGTGGGTTGTGATGACTAGGCGCCACCTCATCAGTTTTGCCTATGTGTCATGTCCATGTGGCAGTTTTTGCCCTACGTTGTGAAGCAATCTATATTTCTGTCATTCCCAAAATTCCCAAAAAAATCTCATAAATTCTTTGGGTCATATCTTCGTCAAATATGTAAAAACCTTCCTTGCATAGTTCAAAAATAATTCAAAAATATTCATTTTCCTATTCTGTTCAGAACAACAGTTTGTGAAGGAAGTACCACTTTGGCATGTCCAAATAGTATCCATTTTCTACATTGCTTTCCTATGCCCAAATAACCATCCTCCACCAAATGCCAGCTCAATCCATTCGTTATTTTGAGCCGAGCTTCAACATTCGTATTTATGTCCAGTGTGGTAGTTTGCAAAGCAAGTACCACCTAGGCTCCTCCTTTTGAGCTGAAAATTTGTGAAGACGGTCTTCTTAGTAACTGATCATCCTCAGCCAAAACTCACGCCCATTAGCCATGTACGTTTCCCGTACCGCTAATCAGACACTTGGCTACTAATTCATGTTTGAGCATCGATCAGTCTCCTCGTGAGAATCTTATGTTGTAATTTTCTTCCTAGCACCTACCCGGGGAGTGCCCAACCCACTAGACATGCCTAGGCCGCCCAGAACACATGGCAACGCCACGGTCACGCGGTGACCACGCGGCGGGCATGCGCGTTTACGCGCTCTAGAGTTGGGGCCCTCGGCCACCGCCCAAACCTCGATGTATCGCCACCAAACAATGTATTTATGATTAAATAGGTACTTATGTAACTAGAAATGATTTTTGGAAAAAATAAATAGCAAACTATGAGGCAGCTGCAGTTCAAATTTGACCCGCTTCCAACTGAATCGGCAGAAATTTGTCTTTTTCACGAGAGGTGGATCAAAACTTTTTGCACCCAGCCATTTTGTCAATTGTGCATTAAATATGTCCTAGTATTTTATAAAACTGATTTGGTTCAATTTTGCAACAATTATTTGGGAGGTCCTTCACAAAAAAACCTCCTTTTGGGCACTCGGAAAATGGAAAATGGTTTTTTCGTCCAAAGAAAATGAAAACTTCCTTAGGCAACATTGTTTGCCATTCCAATATGCACCCTTGTGCACTATATGAGATTATTTGAACAAACTATGCCACGAATGTTGCCATAATATTGATCATTTGGCTTGAAAGCCATGAATCTTCATAGATGATAGCTCATTTCTGAGAACACTTTTTTAAAATAATTGCCGTATTACAAGTTTGTTATTTTTCCTGGGAAGTTGGCAACATGTAATGACACAATGCGAAGGTTTCCCAATTTTTTGATTTTTTTTGAATTTTTTATGCCTGTTTCAAAATGCGGTCAAAACGGCGGGAATGACCGTTCCTAGCTAGTGGTTGAATCTTGGAATTTTTTGGTGTTTCTATGATTAAATAGATACTTATGTACCTAGAAATGATTTTTGGAAAAAATAAATAGCAAACTACAAGGTAGCTATAGTTCAAATTTGACCCGCTTCCACCTAAATCGCTGGAAAATTGTCTTTTTCACGAGAGGTGGATCAAAACTTTTTGGACCCAAAAATTTGGTCAATTGTGCATTAAATATGTCCTAGTATTTTTTAAAATTGATTTGGTTGAATTTTGCAACAATTATTTGGTAGGTCCTTCACAAAAAAACCTCTTTTTGGGCACTCGGAAAATGGAAAATGGTTTTTTCGTCCAAAGAAAATGAAAATTTCCTTAGGCAACATTGTTTGCCATTCCAATATGCACCCTTGTGCACAATATGAGATTATTTGAACAAACTATGCCACGAATGTTGGCATAAGATTGATCATTTGGCTTGAAAGCCATGAATCTTCACAGATGATAGTTTGTTTCTGAGAACACTTTTTTAAAATAATTGCCATATTACAAGTTTGTTATTTTTCCTGGGAACTTGGCCACATGTAATGACACAATGCGAAGGTTTCCCAATTTTTTGATTTTTTTTGAATTTTTTATGCCCGTTTCAAAATGCGGTCAAAACGGCGGGAATGACCGTTCCTAGCTAGTGGTTGAATCTTGGATTTTTTGGGTGTTTCTATGATTAAATAGATACTTATGTACCTATAAATATTTTTTGTAAAAAATAAATAGCAAACTATGAGGCATCCGCAGTTCAAATTTGACCCGCTTCGAGCTGAATCGGCGAAAATTTGTCTTTTTCACCAGAGGTGGATCAAAACTTTTTACACCCAATAATTTGGTCAATTCTGCATTAAATATGGTCTAGTATTTTAGAAAAATGGTTTGGTCCAATTTTGCAACAAATATATTATAGGTCCTTCACAAAAAAACTCAGTTTGGACACTCGAAAAATGGAATATTGATTTTTCGTGCAAAGGAAATAAAAACTCCCTTTGTCAATATTGTTTGCAAATCCATTATGTAAACTTGTGCAAAATATGATATCATTTGAACAAATATTTGATAGGACTTTCACAAAAATACTCATTTTGAGCACTGAAAAATGGAATGAATTTTTTTATCTTGAATCGATCACGACCAATTTATATTGGTCATAAGGTCATCAAATGGTTTGCTGCGTTCTGATTGGACCATGAGCATATCATGCGGATCACGCATCAACCACCGTCAGATGCTTCCGGATCCAACGGCCCAAACCCACCCGAGCCGAAACCCTAGGTCTGTCCTCATGGACATTTACCACC
>NW_021208216.1:99719-105131 GCF_002162155.2 Triticum dicoccoides
TGAGAATGAATCATTTTTTGCATTCAACATCTAGAACCATTCTGTCCGTGTTGGTATTAATGCTACAACTGTGCTTTCTTCTCTTGTGTTGTGTTGTCCTTGTGGTTGTTACTGTTACATGTACATATGCTTCATGATTCAGTCCCTAGCTGCTTTGTATGTTTGTTTTTATTCTGCTTCTAACTCCTATTGTTTATTGTCTAAAGTTGATTGTGGAGCATGCTTTGCTAATGTGGTCCAACCTGGCATTTGGTGAACTCTCAAGTTGATTGTGGAGTATATGTTTGAGTAATGCTAGTTTGGGTACTCCTCTCTCGTCCTGACATTCTCAATGCAATTCTTCCATGTTTTCTATTCCCACATGGCACAAGCCTATTTTATTCAGTTTGAATTCTTACTCCAGTTTACGCTACAGTTTTAATTGATCAAGCTCTCTTTACAAACCTTTTTTTGCAAGATGCTCTCTTTACAAACTGGATGTATATCTTGTGCAGGAGTACCTACTGCTGATCCGGAGGCTGAGGAGGAAGATGGAGATGCACTTGAAGATCCGGAGGCAAGAGGAGGAAGAAGATGGCGCAACACTTGATCCGAAGGCGGAGGAGGAAGAAAATGAGGCATCCATCACTGGCGCGGACAAGGAGAGGGAAGCAGAGTCGTTGCCGCGAGTTCTAAAGGTGCGAGCTCGGAGGCATAGGATAAATCGGAGGCGTGGAGGAGCAGCTGGCCTTGCTCGGAGAAGAGGCTCTTCATCCGGCAGGCGAGTTGCTGGCTTGCTGCTGAGGGCAATCTGGAGTGACCTGCAGCTACTGCCAAGGGCGATCTGGAGCTGCTGTTGAGGGCGACCTGGAGAGGCGAGCGAGCAAAGTGGGAGGTGCGAGGCGAGCGGTCTGGAGGGTGTTTGGAGCGGGTGATGGGCCAAGGCCCAAAGCCTACCAGCGTTTTTTAGTACTACCCAACGTGGGAATATTAGGTAGCAACACTGTATTGACTGGTAATATTTGTACAGCAGCAACTCTGTATTGACTGGTAATATTTGTACAGCAGCAACACTGGCTGGTAATATTTGAAGTATTTTGTGTGTTTTCTATGCCAATTTAAGTACTGTGTATTTATTTAGTTAAATTGGAAAATGAAGAATGTGACCCTGACAAAAAAAGAAAAAATGAAACCGTTGAGATAAAAAGGCCATGGGCCAAAAATAAAAAGGCTGCAATGTTGGGCTTGGTCCATGAAGCTGACAAAAAATTCATAGAAAAAAAATATAAATGGGCTGAATTAATGGGCTTGGCCCATATAAACACCGAATTGGACCGGGCTGAATCTTGTGCCACATCAGCTTGCCACGCTGGATGCCTACGTGGCCTGGGGACGTTGCTAGTGACCAAAACGCCACAGTAGGAATATTTTGGTCGTAAACGTCCACGACCTTCTCACAGAGAAGGTCGCTATAGTCAGTTAACGACCCTCAGCTTTTGACCTTATGTTTTTGGTCACAAAAAGGTCACAAATTGAAAACAGTGACCTTTCAGTGACCAATAGTGGTGGTCACAAGTTGACATATTTCTTATAGTGCTAGTGGTGGTGTGCCACTAGGCTGCTTGTCCTACATGCCCGTGCATGGCATGGTGGAGTGGTGGAGGCTAGTCTAGTCCGAGCCAGCCCTGGGAGGGGCCGGGCCTGGGGTGATCCAGGGTTGGGGAAGGAGGTGCCTTCCCACCCTTTTCTTTGGGCGTCATCATTGCAAGCCTAGGGAGGGGGGTGGAGTTAGGGCTATGGATGTCGGACCGATTGATAGCCTTGGTGGTGGGAACCACAGTGCTCATGGGCGGAGCTCGTGGCTCAGGTGTTGTTTGGTTGCCATAGCCGTGTGGGCAGTGTGGTGGCGATTGTACGGCGGTCGGTGGTGGTGGTGCGACAGGTGTCTCGGGACTTTTTGCACTACGTCTTGGAGGTGCAGAGGGCTTGCCGGGGTAAAAACTCTATATGACTGTGTTACGTCGACGACGGTGTTGTCTCCGTCTTGAAGGCGTCGTCGCGGTCCCTTTGCACCTTCCATGTTGCTATGGGGGAAACCTTCCCCTAGTCCGGGCGGTGGCGATGCTTCGTGCCCTTCCTAAAGTGTGTGTAGCTGTTTAAGCACCATTGCAGATTGCGCTGTGTGGATTGTGGTGTTGAGTTGTATGGTGATTGTTGCTTTACCTGTAAGACGGAGCGCGAGCCTTTTTTGGTAACACTAGCGCTGACTTTTGACACTGGGAAGGCCAGACGTGCAGCCACTAGAGTTCCTCAAGGGCGGTGAGGCTGAGCTTGGATGTCAGCGGGCTAACAGGAGCATTACCCCCAGCCCTTGGGAACCCTCTCGTTCGGGTAGACGCTCAATCTAAGCTTAAATTGGCTTCATAGGGAGATTCCGGCAAGCCTCGGCTGCCTCCACCGCCTGCAGAACCCAACTTGAGTGACAACTCCTTCTCTGTCACAATCCCAGTGAACTTGAGTTCCTGTGCAAGCATGTCCATAATGAAATTGCACCACAACGAGAGTTTCACCATCGCACTAGAACAAAGAGTCTTCCTAATATATTTATTTTACTAGTGCCAAGACAGTTGTAGCAGCTGATATTCCTATTGGCAATTATAGCAATTGATATGACATTCATAATCAAATTATGGAAAAAAAACTAGTACCAGGACAGGACGCTACTCCTGAACGTTTCCTGGTAGACTAGTACTTGGAGAAAATTACACATAGAAAAATCGTTTACTAGCGAGTACACATAATTCATAAGTCGGCAGTCTTGCGTGCGTTTTCATGTTGCTATCGGCCATCGATGAAAACAAAAGGGAAATAAAAAATTGCAGTGAACCAAGAGTTACTGAAAGGGGCATTCGCAAACGCCCTCGCCATACCAAATCTTGAAAACTGCAATAGCCACTCGCCTCTTGAGAGAGATCTAGAAATCTCTTAGGCAGCATCTTAATGTAATTTATATTATTTCTGATCTTCGTTGTATTGTCATAATTGAAGATGAATAGATTGAAAGTTTCTTGAAAAAAACTAGAACAAAACAGCATGAAAACAAAAATAGAACAAAATCACATCGTCAAGAAAAAAAACTGGACTTAGACAGTCGTATCAGCTCTTCTGAACAGGGGAGACAGTGTTGGCACCGCCTCCTCGCCGCAGCGCCCTTCTTCTTCTTCCTCACAACTCTCTCTTCTCTTTTTAATGGTTTGTCTCGCACAAACACGTGAACGCACACATATCAGGGGAACACACACACGTACACACTTCATCAAGGAAGAAAGATCACAATGGCTTTGGCAAAGACACTTCTCTGGTGGCACACCGTGACTACATGTTTCCCTCAGCCCTCACTGCTCTTCCTTTTCATTGACTCAATGCAATGCTTATATACACAGGAGAGGTTTGCCGTATGCGCTAAACTAGCCGGCACTCATGGCCACTAACCCACTAGTCCTAATCCATGCACTACGGCACGTCCACCTCTTCCTGGAATCTCTCCGGATCAAGGGGACTCAACAACTACCTTGACCAAGCAGCACTAACAGACTTGCATGTCGCATGCAACTAACAAACTGGGTCGAACTCAAAATAGGTACACCTACAGACTGGTCACGGCCACGAACTGGTGCCTAATTCCACCAGCGCGCACACTCGCCACGGAGCTGCGTCCAGCACGCAGCTGACGCGTCTGACGAACCCGATCGCATCAGTGCGTCCCACACGTCCCGCGTGCACTCAACGCGCCCGACTGCACCAGACGATGTGGCTTATTCCAACAGACAGTCCAAGCAGTTGATATTCCTTTTGAGAATTAAAGCAATTCATTCGACATTTATAATTAAATTATGATATTTAGGATATAACCCTAACCAAAATGTGGCAATTAGACTACCACGTTACAAAATCGTTTACTAGCGAGTACGAACATCTGGACGTGTCATTACGAAAAAATATGCGTTTTCATGTGGCAAGCAGCGGCCATCGATGTCGATTAGGCGAGTCATGTTGGCGTTAGCAACGACCATCACATGTGATGGGTATATTGGCCCTAGAATTCCTAAGCTACGTTTACAATTTTTTATCGGAACTATAGTTGGACCGTAGCTGGGGTCGCTTTTATATAGCTGTAGAAGTGTATGCTCTATCCAATGCAACCAATAGACCGATCTAATTAAAAAGACTGGACAATACATTTATACGTCAACACACTCCTCATGTGTGGCTCCTCAGGCCTAAACGTGGATCGAAAGAGGGCTGCAATTTAATTGCGACAGCCGGGTCTTAAACTCAAGACATCTTGGCTCTGATATCATGTTAGAAGGGAGAGAGAGGGATTGATGGAATTGTTTGTTGTATTGCCTAGTCTCTTCCATCAGATCGGTCTTTTGGTTGCATTGGCTAGAACATGCACTTCTACATGGTATAAGCCTAATCGATCCAACCCTAGCCGCCGCCCGACGCATCCGCACCCGCGCGCAGCCCCCGGGCCGGTCGGGCTCCATGACCGCCGCCAGGGGCCGTGCCGCCCGTACCTAGGGTTCGTCCGCCGGTCGTGTTGACCGGCTGCCCTAGATAGTTTTTTTTCCAGATCCCTTGCTTCATGGTTTTTCTCTCTCCCAGCGGTCATCTTGATCCGTGTTTTCTTTCTTGTTTTCCGATCTATGCTTGATCGCTTTGCGTCGGCCGCCGCCGCCGTCAATCCCCGTGCGCCTCTACTCCAACACCGGCTCGACCGGTAGGCTCTTCACCGACCTGGCGGCCTCGCGCGACAGGCGGCCCCTCACGACCGTCGTCCGCACGCCGACTCGCTAGTCGATCTACGCCGGCCGTCACCGTCCTCTCCGATCGGGACACCTGCATCGCCCTTACTCGGCGGCCTCGCGCCATACGGCGACCCATCATAGCCACCGTTCGCGCGCGGTCCACCCTTCGATCCACTCCACCCGCCTCTGCCGTGTCTGCACGTCGGCCCACCCTTCGATCCATGCCACCCGCCTCCGCCGCGTCTGCACGTCGCGAACCCGCGGTCTGCGTCGTCGGCCTCGTCCCCGGCTGCGTCGGGCCAACTGTGTCAATCTCGTTGGCTGCCTAAGATTGGGCGCCGCTACTATGTTGGTCGCTCGGGCCTCGTTGCTCGGGCATCGGCGCTACTTTGGCAGTCCGGGTGCCGGTGCTGACGTGCTCGTCCGCACGACGTCCCACGCTATCACTTTCGTCTTCATCTTGGACTCTGCCGCCACCCCGCGTCCACCAAGCGGCGTCCCCGACATCACGCGCGATTGGCTTGATCACCTGCTCGCCACCGTGGTCCGCCTTATCCATGCCACGTGACCGACATGGCCCGTCTATAGCTCCCGCCTCCGCAGGTTCCGTGAAGATCGTCCC
>NW_021208217.1:0-952 GCF_002162155.2 Triticum dicoccoides
CAACTAAAACCAGAAGGGTTTGAACAAATTTGAATCAAGGATTCAAATTTCAAATTCAAATATGGCCTTTTAAAGTGCTTTTCCTTGTTCTGCTTAAAACATCAATTTAACTTGTTTGATCATGCATGAAAATAGTACAGATGGATAGATTGGATTTTTCTGATCATTTTTCATATATAATTTGTCCAATTTGGAGTTACAGAATAAAAGTTATGAATT
The DNA here is from genome assembly GCF_002162155.2 of Triticum dicoccoides. Classification (NCBI taxonomy): domain Eukaryota; kingdom Viridiplantae; phylum Streptophyta; class Magnoliopsida; order Poales; family Poaceae; genus Triticum; species Triticum dicoccoides. The sequence continues at coordinate 220 of NW_021208217.1, forward strand.
TTTGAAGTTTAAATAATATTCTGGAATTTCCTGATTTAAATTAAATCCAGAAAATCAATTACTGCGTCAGCCTGACGTCAGTGTGACGTCAGCAGGTCAACGGAACTGGTCCAGGTCAAACCTGACAGTGGGTCCCGCATGTCAGGGTGATTATTTTAACTAAAACTTAATTAAAACTAATCCTGTTTAATTAACAAGGCTGGGCCCCACCTGTCATTGACTCAGGGGAGTCAACCAGGGCCCACCCGTGGTCAAACCCGGGTCGGCTGCACCAGCATTTAGCCGCCGGCGAGCCCGACGCGGCGGCGGAAGTGGTTTTGGCCATTTCGGCCACCAAATGGGCCGCGGAGACCACCGGAGGGAAGCTGAGGATAAACCGCAGCTCTTGGCGGAGTCCGTTGAGGTCGGGATGGCCGGAGTTGGCGCCGGCGACGACTTTGGCGGCCACCGGGGTTCGGTCGGAGGTGAACTTGGCGCTAGAGGGTTCGGTGAGGCTCGTGGAGTAGCTAGCTAGGTGCTGCGGAACTTGGTGAGTAAGATGGACACCATCTTGTGGCCGGAGGATGACCGGGAGCACGTCGGCGACGAGCTCCACGGCGGTGGTGCGGTTGAGCTCCGGGAAGTTGCTACACGGCTCGGGAGCAAGAACGGAAGGGAGGGGAAGATGGCTAAGCTCACAGTGAGTGCGACGGAGTTCTTGGTGCGGCCGGAGATGGACCGGAGCGACGACGGC
>NW_021208218.1:0-938 GCF_002162155.2 Triticum dicoccoides
GGCCTATTTCATGGCCTATTACTCACTGTTTTGGGGTCCTAAAGAGATTTCCATGGTTGTCGAACCCCAAGATGTGCTTACGTGTTGGTCGTTAAGAATCGCAGTCTGGGCCGATTTTGGCCCATTTCTTGGACTATTACTCAGTTTTGGGTTCCCAAAGTGATTTCCACGATTGACGAACCCCTGGGTGCGTTTACGTGTTGGTCATCAGCACTCACAATTTTGGCCGATTCTGGTCTGTTTCGTGCACTATTACTCACCGTTTTGGGGACCCAGAGCGATTTCCACGATTGACGATCCCCAGGTTGAGTTTATGTGTCCGTCGTCAACACTCAAAGTTTTGGCCAATTCTGACCCGTTTAGTGGACTATTACTCACCGTTTTGGTGTCCCGAAGTGATTTCCATAGTTGTTGAATCCCAAGGTGCACTTACGTGTCGGTCATCAACACTCGAAGTTTTGGCCGATTCTGGGCTCTTTCATGGACTATTACTCACCGTTTTGGGGTCCCGAAGTGATTTCCATGGTTGTCGGACCCCATGGTGTGCTTATGTGTTGGTCGTCAAGACTCGCAGTCTGGGCCGATTCTAGCCTGTTTCGTGGACTATTACTCACTGTCTTGTGGTCCCGGAGTGATTTCCACGATTAACGAACTTAACCCCGGGGTGCCTTTATGTGCCGGTCAGCAACACTCACAGTTTTTGTCGATTCTGCCCCGTTTCATGGCCTATTACTCACTGTTTTGAGGTCTCGGAGTGATTTCCACGATTAAGGAACCCCAGGGTGCGTTTAAGTGTCGGGCATCAGCACTCACTATTTTGGCCGATTCTGGTCCGTTTCGTGTACTATTACTCACTGTTTTGGGGTCCCAGAGCGATTTCCAGGATTGACGATCCCCGGGATGCGTTTACGTGTCCGTCGTCAACACTCAAAGTTTTG
>NW_021208219.1:0-868 GCF_002162155.2 Triticum dicoccoides
CCGCCCGGACGCTGCCCCGCCGCCCCGACGCCGCCTCGACCCCTGCCTCTCTACGAGGAGGTAACCCTAACCCCACCCGCACCGCCCCACAACAGACTGTTTATGTTATCTCATTTCCTCTTCTCCAACGGATTCGATCATCTCCTCACTGCAATTCACACGCGGATTCCTTCGAGAATGTATTTTAGTGTAGAAGATAATGTGGCATTGTATGTCTTGTATCACTGCTTAGTTAACTAGGATTATTCAGCTGCAATTCACACATGAATTCCAGTGAAAATTAGGCGTAGTGGCCAATGTGACAGTCTTCAAGGCTTGGGTAAAGTGCTGTGAACAGGATATATATCTTTACCAGTTAAAACTTAAATGAGCCTGGTAGGGTGAGCGCATGATCAATATGTACATGCTTAATCGAAGCAATGCCCTCTTATTGCTCTCTTGGTCATTAATTTTTCAGCCTGTCAGTTAGATGTTCTATCAATTGGTAGAGAGAAGGATTAGAGAATAATATCTCGCCACTGACGATCATCCAGCTGCAATTTACACACGAGTTCCTATGAAAATTCAGGGTGGTGGTGGCCACTGTGACAGTATTAGCTTGAGTCTCCAATCATTGTTCTCATGTTTTGATTATCTGAAGGCCTTGGGTAAAATGTGGTGCATGAAAAGATTATCTTTATTTCCCAGTTTAAGATGAACTGAGTAGGTTTGATTGAGTGCATGATCAGTATTTACACCGCTTGATCGAAACAATTCCGTCTTATTGCTCTCTTGGTCATCAACGTTTCTGCCTATGAGTTCGATCTTCTACCAACTGGTAGAGAATAACATCTCACCACTGATGATAATGGTGTTCTAGCATCGCACA
>NW_021208220.1:0-1067 GCF_002162155.2 Triticum dicoccoides
TGGCCCGGTGTACCAAGTGGCACCCGGTTGGTGGGCTTGGGAACCCTGCACACATCGTTTGGGGCCGTAAGCGACACCCCGGCCGGATCTCCTTGCGGATGGAACCTGAATAGGCGATAAACCTGGACTAGAGACTTGTTCGGTTAGTCAGGTCGTGGCCGACTCCCTCGCCCGGCTTCCGCTTGAAGGTTGCCGAGGTACAAGACGTGTACAGGGCGATAAGTGGCGAGAGCGTGTGTGAAGAAGTACACCCCTGCAGGGTTAACATCATCTATTGGAATAGCCGGATTCCTCGGATATGGAAACGTGGACCCCTTATATCAGTTCATAGACAAGTGAAAGTGGATACTCTAAAATACGCAAGATAAGCGTGAGTGCTATGGATGGCGTTCTCGTAGGGAGACGGGAGCGGATCCATAGTGGTGTATTGATATGGTGGATATGTGGACTCGTGTGCGCCACCTCAAAAGAGTTACTTGCAGTCGTAGTTCAGGTTAGCCACCGAGTCAAAGCTGGCTTGCTGCAGTTAAACTCCACCACCCCCCCTTGTTGATAATGATGCATGTGTAGATAGATCTGATGTAAGTCTTGCTGGGTACATTTGTACTCATGTTTGCCTATTTTATGTTTTTACAGAGAGACTTCAGTCTCACTAGTAGTTCCGCTTGGACTTCGACGTTTAGCTTGATACCTCAGCTACGATCTTGTGCCCTCGGCAGGATCTGGTAGATAGTCAGGCTTCTCAACCTTTTTCATTTATAGATGTCTGTACTCAGACATGATAGCTTCCGCTTGTGCCTTGACTTGTATGCTCTGATTGTTGGGTCATGAGACCCATGTTTGTAATGTCTCGCTCCTCGGAGCCTATTGAATAAACTACTTGAGTCGTAGAGTCATTTTGTGATGCCATGTTGTATTGCACATATCGAGCATATTGTGTGTATGTTATTGAAATGCTTGGTATGTGTGGGATCTGACTATCTAGTTGTTTATCTTTAGTAGCCTCTCTTACCGGGAAATGTCTCCTAGTGTTACCGCTGAGCCATGGTAGCTTGCTACTGCTCTGG
>NW_021208221.1:0-850 GCF_002162155.2 Triticum dicoccoides
GTGAAATTGAAAATAACTACAAAATGAACTGTGAAAATGTTGAAACTTGGCATGGTATCATCATTTCACCCACATATCATGTGCGAAAGAGTAGGGACGGTTACGGAAAAACTGGACGCACTTTGTGTACAAACTGGACAATCTCTTTCAGAGCATCAGGGTTTCGAACGAGAACTCATCTGTTACATGGGAACTTCAATGTTTTTTAAACTTATTTGAACTCTGGACTTCTTGTGTGTTCAGTATGCAGTATTCAAAGCGACATCATCAATTTCCAACATTTTCTGACATCATTTGCTGTTTTTCAGTCATTTACCTAATTGTTTAGAGAGCTAAATGACCGTGAAATTAAAAATCACTACCAAATGAACTGTGAAAATGTTGAAACTTGGCATGGTATCATCAATTGACCCGCATAGCTTGTGCGAAAGAGTAGAGATGGTCACGGCAAAAACTGGTCGCACTTCGTGTACAAACTGCATAATCTCTTTCGGAGTATCAGGGTTTCGGACGAGAACTCATATGTTACATGGGCACTTCAATGTTTTTTAAACTTATTTGAACTCCGGACTTCTTGTGTGTTCAGTATGCAGTATTCAAAGCAACGTCATCAATTTCCAACATGTTCTCACATCATTTGCTGTTTTCAGTCATTTACCTAATTGTTTAGAGAGCTAAATGACCGTGAAATTGGAAATCACTACAAAATGAACTGTGAAAATATTGAGACTTGGCATGGTATCATCATTTCACCCGTGTAGCATCTGTCAAATAGTAGAGAGGGTCACGGCAAAAACTGGACGCTCTACGTGTACGAACTGGACAATCTCTTTCGGAGTATCAGGGTTTC
>NW_021208222.1:0-1214 GCF_002162155.2 Triticum dicoccoides
GCGTAAAGAATTCTCGGAATATCGAAGAGTATTTTAGGACATCTTGTAATAACAAGAGCAACTGGGGATGACAATATGAACGATAGGTGTAAGTAGTTATCCAGAGGGATTTATCGATGGAAGTGAATTGCAAAAGCGATGGCACATAGTCTCGAGAGCACATCGTAGAGTATCTTCGGAATCTTCTGGTGCAGCAGACGATCATCAATAATAAGGGGCTCTCCGGGTGAAAATGATAACGAGATCCTAATGTTAGATTTAGTAAAATTCATTTAACCCGAATAGAAGAGATGTCAGAGTCCCAGAGTATAGGTCGAGGAATAAAAGATCCTACTACCACCCGATGGCGACGTGGGCCCATGGGCCACACAGCCATGTTAGTAAAAGTTTTTCAACGACTAGACTCGACTTCGGCCAAGGAGTTGAGAAGGGGGATTCCTACAGGCAGTCGGCTTTGATACCAACTTGTGACGCCCCCGATTCAATCATACACTAATCATGCACGCAAATGTGTACGATCAAGATCAGGGACTCACGGGAAGATATCACAACACAACTCTACAAATAAAATAAGTCATACAAGCATCATAATACAAGCCAGGGGCCTCGAGGGCTCGAATACAAGTGCTCGATCATAGACGAGTCAGCAGAAGCAACAATATCTGAGTACAGACATAAGTTAAACAAGTTGCCATAAGATGGCTAGCACAAACTGGGATACAGATCGAAAGAGGCGCAGGCCTCCTGCCTGGGATCCTCCTAACTACTCCTGGTCATCGCCGTCAGCCTGCACGTAGTAGTAGGCACCTCCAATGTAGTAGTCGTCGTCGACGCTGGCTCCTGGCTCCTGGACTCCAGCATCTGGTTGCGACAACCAGAAAGAAAGGAAAGGGGAAAAAGGGGGGAGAAAGCAACCGTGAGTACTCATCCAAAGTACTCGCAAGCAAGGAACTACACTACATATGCATGGGTATATGTGTAAGGAGGCCATATCAGTGGACTGAACTGCAGAATGCCAGAATAAGAGGGGGATAGCTAATCCTGTCGAAGACTACGCTTCTGGCAGCCTCCGTCTTGCAGCATGTAGAAGAGAGTAGATTGAAGTCCTCCAAGTAGCATCTCCAAGTAGCATATCCAGGTAGCATCTCCAGTAGCATCGCATAGCATAATCCTACCCGGCGATCCTCTCCTCGTCGCCCTGTAGAAAAGCGATC